>NC_058406.1:19904635-19929891 GCF_002201575.2 Neomonachus schauinslandi
CCTCTCTCGCTGTGTCTCTCTCTGTCAAATAAATAAATAAAATCTTTTAAAAAATAAAAAATAAAAAATAATAAATAAAAAAATAATAAAATGTTACAAATAGGGGCGCCTGGGCGTTTCAGTCGTTAAGCGTCTGCCTTCGGCTCAGGTCCTGGTCCTAGGGTCCTGGGATCCAGCCCCGCATTGGGCTCCCTGCTCCGCGGGAAGCCTGCTTCTCCCTCTCCCATTCCCCCTGCTTGTGTTCCCTCTCTAGCTGTGTTTCTCTCTGTCAAATAAATAAATAAAACCTTAAAAAAAATAAAAAATAAAAAAATAAAAATAAAATGTTACAAATAGGGGCGCCTGGGTGGCTCAGTCGTTAAGCATCTGCCTTCGGCTCAGGTCATGATCCCAGGGTCCTGGGATCCAGCCCCGCATTGGGCTCCCTGCTCCACGGGAAGCCTGCTTCTCCCTCTCCCACTCCCCCTGCTTGTGTTCCCTCTCTCTCGCTGTGCCTCTGTCAAATAAATAAAATCTTTTAAAAAAAAAAATTAAAAATTAAAAAAATAAAATGTTACAAATATAGCTAAAACATCATCCCTCATCTCTTCTTTCTTCCTTTTTCTCAGTGGCAACCATTCTCCCAAAATTGCTGCGTGTCTTTCCCATTTCAATTTGTGTACTTTTACCGCATATGTATCTATAATATGTGATATTTTTGTGTTAAATTTTACATAAATATCATACTGAATGCATCATCTTTCAACTTCCTTTTTTCCATTCATTATTATGTTGTAAAGATTTATCTATCTTGATAACATGTAAATAAATTAATTGGTTGTGTAGTACTTCACTGTATGAACAAACGATAATTCATTCATCCTTTCGCCTCCAGAAGGACAATTAGGTTGTTTTGACTTTTTTTTTTTGCTATTACAACAGGGCTGGAAGTAGTGTTCCTTGCCCATGCCTACTTGTACACACATGTAACAGTTCCTCTAAAGTATTAGAAGTAAAATTTCTAGGTTGTAGAACAAAGGCATCTTCAATTTTAGGTTGAATATCCCTCCTTTTGCCCAGGAGTCCAATCCAGAGATGAAAATGGTTGTATCAGTGATTAGCTCTGCAGAGCTGATCAGCTGGGGCATTATCTAGTGCACTTAGGGGAGAAAAAGGAGCTACATTCATTGTCACAAGCCTTATTTGAACAATCTTTGTCTTCTTCCAAAAGCCAAACAAGAGAATATTGGAATTGGTGACTTAAATATCAACCCAACAAAATGATTGCTTCTACCGTATCCTGGACAGATGATTATACATCCTATCCTTGAATACTACCAAAAACAGAGAGTTTACAACCTCCCAAATCAGCCCAGTTCTATAAGTTAGAAAGTTTTCTCTTAAATTATCTAAAAACATCTCTGGAGGGAGGGGCGCCTGATTCTGAACTTAACTCTCACGTGAGCCTGTTTTTTCTATGTAAAAATGGGAGTAAGAATAAAACCTAATTCATAAGGTGGTTATGGGAATCAAATGAGTTAGTGTGTGTGTGAACGTATGTGTGCGTGTACATAGATAAATGTATGCACATATACATAATGTATATGTATATACATGTATACATATGCAATATACTCATAGCACATATGCATATATATTCATATATGTAGAAAAGATAGTGCATGGGAGGGCAAGTGAGCTCCTGGTAGATAATAAATAATCAATTATTTTCATTTTATTTATTTATTTTTATTTATTTATTTGACAGAGAGAGACACAGCGAGAGAGGGAACACAAGCAGGGGGAGTGGGAGAGGGAGAAGCAGGCTTCCCGCTGAGCGGGGAGCCTGATGTGGGACTCGATCCCAGGACCCTGGGACCATGACCTGAGCCGGAGGCAGACGCGTAACGACTGAGCCACCCAGGCACCCTATTTTATTTTATTTAAGAAAATAATCAATTAATTTTAGCTGCAGCTATTATTTAATGAGTGGGGGGGGTGGTCAGAGGGAGAAGGACAAGGACAAGCAGAGCCTGATGTGGAGCTCGACATGGGGCTCAATCCCAGAACCCCAAGATCATGACCTGAGCCGAAGTCAGATGCTTAACCAACTGAGCCACCCAGGCGCCCCTCAGCTATCACTAATATTCTTCATCTTATTGATGAGGGAGCAGACGTTAGCTGAAAACAAAGCGTAAGCTGACACCCTGCAACCTCCCCCCCCCACCCCCTACTCCTGGGCGGGACAGGTATGACTTTCTTCCAGGAATCTCTCAACTATCTTTTTTTTTTTTTTTTAAGATTTTATTTATTTGACAGAGAGAGACAGCGAGAGCAGGAACACAAGCAGGGGGAGTGGGAGAGGGAGAAGCAGGCTTCCCGAGGAGCAGGGAGCCCGATGTGGGACTCGATCCCGGGACCCCAGGATCATGACCTGAGCCGAAGGCAGACGCTTAACGACTGAGCCACCCAGGCGCCCTCTCTCAACTATCTTAATGTCAATAACTAGCTAGAGGGGAAAACAACCTTAACTTGACAATGGCAAGGCCTCGGGTATCTTGTAGGTATCTTGTAGGTCCGTCCTCTTTAGCATATGAAAGTTCTTTTGAAATTTCCTTTTTCCTTACTTCCCCCAACTCCCAAGTATATAATCAGCCACTCCTCACTACCCCTGTGTAGTAGCTCTTTCTGCCCAGAGGCCCTCTCTCCATTCTTTAATAAAACCACCACTTTGCACCAAAGACGTCTCAAGAATTCCTTCTTGGTCTGGGCTCCGGACCTCACCCCACCAAACCTCACCTATGTTCCAAAACCACATCACTATCATCCATTCCTTACCAACAAAAGTTCATTCTGCCAACATTTACTTACTGTCTACTATGTGTCAAAGACTGCTAGGAGCCACAGACATATCACCCACACTTCCCTGTTGGTATTTAAGAGCCTCTGTGACATTGCCAGCATAGAGCAAGGGCTTAAAATGGGAATTCTGGATTCAAATAATCCGGGTTTGAATCCCAGCTGTGCCACTTCTTAACTATGCGATTTGTGAGGATTGTTTAATTCACTGATAAGAACTTACCTCTCATGGTAAACGCTCCATATATGTTATTTTTCTTTTTTCTTTTTTAAGATTTTACTTATTTATTTGACAGAGACAGTGAGAGAGGGAACACAAGCGGGGCTGGGGGTGGTGGAGCTGGAGAGGGAGAAGCAGGCTCCCTGCTCAGCCGGGAGCTTGATGCTGGGCAGATGCTTAACAGACTGAACCATCCAGGTGCCCCATGTTAGTTATTTTTCGATTTAATTGAACCAGTGACCCTAGCCAGGGTTTCAGCCTGAGCTTGGAGAGCTATGGATAGATAATCTCAGCTTTCTTCTAGTCCCAATGTTTATGATATTTTATATTCAGTGAACATCTGTGGGGGAGAGATCAGGAAGAATGACCCACATTTATAGGAGAAAAGCATTTCACAAAGCTGAATTCACAAGTAGGTTCTAACTCCTCCAAATGGGAAGAAATCACCCTTTGGGAGCTCACAGACTAATTTATACACTTGATGTGAGCAGAAGCAGGAAAAAAGCAACTCATGGAGTGACAAACATGGAACAAACACTATGGATGCTAGACATGTATGTAGGCGCCGCCTGGTTCTCACGGGAGGGACAGGCAGTGTCCAAAAGCTCAGACTCTGTAGTAATGCAGATCTAGGTTTGAATCCCAGTTTGGTTCCTTGTCAGCTATGTGACCCAGGGCAAGTTGGTTTTAATCTCTTTGTGCCTCAGCTTTCTTTTCCGTGAAACACAGATAGTAAGAGTATCTAAGAAATTGTACTCAATACAGTGGTGACATAGTAAATACTAAATAAAAGCGAATTATTATTATCTGACAAATGACACCCACCCTATGGGCGAGTGACAAGTTTCCATTCTCAAAAGATGATGACAATTTCTTTTTCTGACCTGAGGCGCCTCATGGGTGGGGCCTGGTCTCTGCCTTCCCAAGTTAGGCATGATGCCTCCCTTGTCACTTTGGGAACTTCCTTAGAGAGGACGGTGTCTCCTCAGTCAGACTTGGCACTCCACTAGGCTGGAACTGCAGCTTCCTTAGAAGGGGGGATCAGTGGTGTTAGTCTCCACCAGTTAATCTCAGAAGGACCTCGTCTCTCTCTCTCTTTCGGTCAGCCTGAGGGTTTCCATAGTGTGTGATTGGCTCCCCTCCAAGCCACTCGGTTGTAGGACTGATTACCTTTTATCCTCTTCAGGCCCAGGAGCAAGAGTGAGGAATGTGCCACTCAGCAACAACCCCAGGGCAGGAAAGAGTAAGACGAAGCTCGGCCCTAGGGGATGGGAGGGGGGCATTGGGGCCCCAGCCTAAGTCTCCCAATTCAGGGGATCTGAGGAAGTCTTGGTGAGGCTCTTAGGAGACTTGTGTCGGGCTCTGAGGGGCGATGGGTGACTGTTAAGGGTGCCCCAGAAGCAACGTGAGGGAGCATTTTCCTTGGATGTGGGGTGGGAGGTGCGTCAGGGTAACTAATGGCAACTGGGCGGGGTGAGCCCACTGGGCAGGATCTCTTCCACGGGGAAAAACTACGATTCCCAGGATGCCCCGGGGCTTAGCCCGGCTTTCCCGCCTGCCCACTGGCTGCAGGTCCGACGAGCGCAGGAGCGGATTGGTTGCGGCGGTGCGGGGCTCCCCCACTAGCAGGTTAGTAGGCACCGCCGGCAGCAGACGTTGACCGGGCGCGCGGGGCGGGGGAGGGGCCCGGCTAGCCATTCTGGAAACCGCCGGACGCTCTCTCCGTAGCGTAGCCGCAGGCTGTGAGGCGCGGGGCGGGGGCGGAGACTGCGTGGCGCAGGCGCGGTGCTGGGCTTCTCCTGGGTCCCCAGACAGCTGGAGGAGATAAACAGAGGAGGAGGAGGGAGGGGAGTGCGTGTGTGAGAGCGCGCGAGGGAGTGTGAGTGTGTGTGAGCGCGGGTGTGAGGCGGTGCGCAGGGGCGGGCGGAGGCGCTGTCCGGCCCCGGCCAGGCGCCGGGCGGGGAGCATGGGAAGGGGCTAGAGCTGCCCGGGCCCCCCAGCCCCCTCCCCGGGATCCGCGCCCCCCCCTCCCGGGAGAGGGGCCGGGCCCCCTGGACGGACATGGGCTCCTGAAGTTGCGCCGCCGCTGGTCCTGGGAAGAGGCCTGACAGGTACTGGTAGCCACCGCCCCCTGCCCTCGCCGGGCGCCGAAGCGAGAACCGGTTCCCGCAGTCCCCGCACACGGGCCGCCCGCTCTGGGCCAGCCGCAGCCCTGCCGGCCCGGGGGGCCTGAGGCCGCCAGCCTCGGGGCTCCGAGGTGTCCCGAGAGGGGACAGGCCTCGCTGGGGCGAAGGGCAGAGTGGGCCGGGGGCGGGGTGGGGATGGAGGGCTGGCCGGGACCTGGGTGGTGGGGGAGGCTCTGGGAGTCCAGGGAGGCTTTGCCGAGGGAGAGGTGGAAGTCGTCCCATCACGGGACTTTTTTGCGGAGTTTTTGTTTGACATCTGATCTGGCGCCGGTCTCAGGAAGAAGGGGGCAGGTGGAAATGCCGGGAGGGCTACGTTGACCTGACCTGCTCTCTTAGTTTCCTGCTCTCCTGCTCTCGCTCTGTCTCTCTCGCTCTCGCGCTCTCTCTCGCTCGCTCTCCCGCTCTCTTTCTCTGTGAGAGAGAGAGAGAGTGTGTGTGTGTGTGTGCGCGCGCGTGTGTGTGTCGGTCCCTCCGTGGCCAGGCTTCTTGCAGCCGCAGATGCCTTCAGTGGCCCATCCTGGCACCAAGCTCAACTCTGCTAAGGTGTTTCCACCATGCGACTGTAACGCCCTTACAGAGGGCCTTTACTTGGGAACGGGCTATTCAGGACCCACTTCAACGGGAAATAGGAAGTGTCGAATAGAAGAGAGACTGTGACCAGCAGGATCCAATTCTTGTCACTGAAAGCTGCAGTGGGACGCCCCCTTGCCAGCCAGATTGAATTTGCTTAGTGACCTCTGACTCTCCTCTGTAGGTGTACCACCAGGGTCTCTAGAAAAGAGGTATCAGGACTTAACGACTAAAGTCTAACTGCCTAATTTGACTATTTTCCTCAAAGTCCTTTTCTTCTGTGACTTTAAAAAAAAACTTCTGAGGTAGTGGTAGAGCAACTTTAAAGTTTTCCTCTTAAGTTTGAGTTTAGAAACCTGATAGGGTGTCTATAACTTCCCCATTCTTCCCAAGGATGGGGTAGATGATCAGGGTAAAGTGGCAGTTAAGCGTTCCCTTTTAACAAAGCCTTAAACAGTTTTGAGAAGAAACTATTCAGACGCCACCAGACTCAAAGACACTATGAAATCTCTGCCTAGGGCACCGGTATGCCCAGTGGTCTGAACGAAGCTTTTCTGTACCTTACAGTCCCTCCTGAGTGGCTAGTGTCTTCACTAAATGAAGGAACCACTTAAGGCTATTTCTGGATGGAATTGAAACTTGTCTGCTGAGTATAATAACTGGATCCTCCAGCACAGACCAGGGAGTAACTAGAAAGGCTCGTTTGGGCTGACTCTTGAGACTTTGAACAATGGATCTTCATTGCAGGTTGTTGTGTTTCATTGGCAGATGGAAAAACCTTTTCTGCCATAGTTTGTGTTCCTGCTGCTTTAATACTGGGGTATTTTGACCTATTTGGGGGCACTTATGTTCAAGCCACCTGTCAATTTGTAGAAGCAGTGCTTTGGGTCAACTCTGAAGAATAATAGAACAACAATTCATATTTCTGCCTGAGACTCCTTCCCTTGCAGTTACTGAAAGAGAATACGTGTAATGATTATGGTGATGGTATTAACATTGGCGATTTGCCACTTGGGGATTTTAGAGTTGTCATGCAGCTGACAAATTTTCTAGCTGGAAGGAACTCAGCAGTGACTCATGGGACATCATATTAGGGTTTTTTCACATACCTAGACTTCAGGACCTGGAAGGATACAACTGAAAATCTTAAAGCCCTCTGCTAAATATCTTTGGACTTTGAGGGGCCAACTGCTGCAAAGACCCAGAACTATGACTTCAATAATTTTTAAATTATTTTCTAAATATTTTCTTCTCTCCTTTTTGAATTAGGGAATGTTGCCCACATGTGCAGTCCTGGGTCTCAAAGAAGGGATCATAAACAACATGTAATATGGTGATACTTACCTTTCTTTTGGGTCACTGATTGAATGATCCTGATTCCTTTCTTCTTTCATCCTTACCTTTCTGGATTCCACTTCATCTTTGGGCTGCCATTGCAGAGAGACTCACATAACTCCTTGGCTTCAAAAGCACAACCCTTGGCAAGTTCCATCAGAAACTAACTTTGGCTAACTTTGAGAGATATTTACTAATTAGAATACATTCTAAAAAGTGACTGACATTTATTGAGGGCCTGGTATCTATTGGGCTCTGTACTAGCTAGTATTTTACTTTATCTAATTTAGCACTCATAACTGCTCTGTGAGGCAAAAATCATTTTCCCTATTATACATATGAAGATATGAGTACAGAGAGGTTAAATAACTTGCTTAAGGTCACACTGCAAATATGGGAAAGGTTTAGAATTCCAACTAGGGCCTGTCTCCTTTGGGGCTGTGATACATGAAGAGTTGAAAGGACCAAAGCTAAGAGCCTGGGGGAACACGATACCTGCCTTCAAGTACTTGAAGAACTGTCATGTAGAAAGGGAACTGGACTTTCTCTCTGTGATTCTGGAAAGCAGCACTAGGATCAAGGGATGGAAATTCCAAGACGGGAGACTTTGGCTTGGTAGGAGAGAATTTGGCTTTCTTTCTTTTTTTTTTTTTGTTTTTGAGAATTTGGCTTTCTAAAAGCAAAATGGGCCACCTTGTGAGGGAATGAGTGTATTCAAGCAGAGGCTTTGCCACTTCTTATCAAGGATTTGGTAGAGGAGTTCATACTTAATGTAGGTAATTGAACTAAGTAGTCTTTCAGTATTTTAAGCCCTATTATTATATGGAAATGATGTCAAACTCCTGTCGTATTGATCTGTGAAAAAACTAACCCATATTGCATATTTACTGTGTGCCAGGCACTTGTTAGACACTTTTCCTACAATATTTCATTTAATCCTTAGATCCCCTATGAGGTAGGAATTATCATTATCCCCACTTTATGTATGTACTTATTTATTTGTCAGAGAGAGAGCACAAGCAGGGGGGGCAGTAGGCAGAGGGAGAAGCAGGCTCCCCACTGAGCAAGGAGCCCAATGTGGGACTTGATTCCAGGACCCTGGGATCATGACCTGAGCCAAAGGCAGATACTCAGCCAGCTGAGCCACCCAGGCATCCCTCATTATCCCCACTTTACAAATGAGGAAACTGAGGCTCCAGAAAGTTAAAAAAAAAAACAACAACAAAAAACTAACCTGTAGTTTACACAGCTAGTAGTAGGACTGATATTTGAACCTTTGTCTGTACCTTCTTAGCTGTGTAACGTAGGGTAAATTGTGTGTCCTTTCTAAACTATATTTCCTCATGTATGAAATGACGTTTTTGATAGTACCTTCCTTACAGTGGATTTATGAGTACTACATGATGTAATATACAGTTCTCACTAGACCTCACTGATTGCCCTTGAGAGCCCAGGTTTGGGGTAAAGGGGTACCGCTTTGTTTCTTTAGGGTGAATTCAGGCCTGACACACCCTGATAATTCTGGGGTTCATTCTTTGTACTATCTGTAATAGTTGCCAACTTCTTGAAGGGCTTTGTGGCATTAGTGACTAATACCTTACAAACTTGAGGCCTGAATAAGAGGAGGGTTCAGCCAGTAGGTTGGAGTATAGGAGGCAGTGTCAGAGGCCTTGTGGAAAAAAAGTCCTCACCCTATTATAGAGTCAGATTCAGGGATCATTGTTTGCATTTTTATATTTAATGTCTTATTTTAGAATGAACAAGGTCACAATTGCTAGAGCTGTGATAGAGCTGGATGCCAAGAATAATAACCCTTAATCCTCCCTGTAGCCATCTGGGGAGGTATTAACCCCATTTTCTTGGAGAGTTGGGCAGAGCAGGATCAGACGTTACCCAGGTAGCTATTCAGGGGCTCTTGGGACGGTGGCAAAATTTTATCCTTGTTCATAACCCCCAGATTCTATTTTCAGAAAGCACAAAACTGCTTCTCCATGTACCTTTAGAGAGCCTTTCTTAGAATGAGAATCAGGCATTTCTGGTCTTGGAGTTTCACCAGTTGAGACCTGAGTATTTGGGTGCCGGTAGCTTACCTGGTTTCTTCTTGAGTCAGACATCTGGATGTAACACAGCTGCAATTGAATTGGAAAGGAAGCATTTCCACACTGATTGACTTAGTTTTCCTTAACCTCTCTGCTAGGAGGAAAGTTGGAGGGGAGGGTGAAACTTCAAAGGCTTCCCTATGAGACATACTTTGAATTGTGGCAGAATTTGGAAAGCTGCAAGTTAAAGGCAAAATCCAAGACTGCAGATGCTCAGAAATACAGTGAGAGAGGACAGCATTATCAAAGTATGCTCCCTTTCCTCTTTCTGTTCCCTTTCACTACCTTTAGGTAATTGTGGCCCTAGGAGAAAGCAGATAAATTAGCTGTAATCACTGAAAAGCAGCGTTCTGAAAACATCAAGAAAAATTTTTCACAAAGCATGAATGGCAATACAGAACCCATTCATGTAGAGAAGCCATCGAGGTGAGTTTTCATCCAGGTTTTCCCACAAAGTGAAGCATTTCTTAGGATAGACTTCCACAGAGAAAGCTTTAGTCAACCCCCTATGGAATCATTTGAGCCAGGAGCCTCGAAGATGGCAGAGAACTTCTCCAAAGATGTTTTGTTGATGGGCCTATCCTACCAACCAAACCTTTCCCAGATGCTGTCCTTGTGCCTACTTAGTCCATGACCCCAAAATACACTCAGGAAATTTATGTTTGAGACTGGCAGAGTCAAGGTGATTTTGATTCCTTAGCTTAATTTTAAGGAATGCTAAGAGCTTCTTTTAGGTAAGACTGCTTGCACATGATCTGATTAAAGATAGTAACAGTTTTTTAGTGGCTAATGACCTGGGTCTTAGAATTAAACTATCTAGTTTGACTCTCCATTTAATAACTGAAACTTGAGGCAAATTAACTTCTCTGCACCTCAGATCCTTCATCTGTAAAGTGAGGATAATAATAGTACCTGCCTCATAGGTTTATAAGGAATCTGTCAGGTAACACTTAGGAAATGCTTTGAATGTTCACCAAATATTTTTACCAGGCTTGGTATCAGGCATTTTACGTGTGTGGCTCTTCACTCAGTGAAAGTAGGCATTATTGTCCTTGTTTTGCAGATTAGGAAGCTGAGGTTTAGAAATGCAGTCACACAGAAAATAGGTGGCAGAACTGGGATTTGAACCTTAGGTCTGTCGGACTCCAGCGCCCAACTCTATTTTACTATGGTACTTCCAATGACCTTTATGCTTTGGAAGTTTTCTCTTCTATAGGATTGCTCCAGTAGGTAAACCACTGCAAATGGAGTGAAAGGAAACTTGCATACATCTTTTGCATAATTCAGAATGTTGAAAGAGGGCCAGTGGTCACTCCTGCTGGGGAGAGGCATAATGTTCAGAGGACAAAGAATACAGATGCTTGGGGTTCCATCTCCACTCTACTTCTCCTAGCAGTGTGTCCTTAGAATCATGGGATAGCAGCATTGGAAGAGGTTTTGTAACTCATCTCAAAGTCTACCTCTCATTTTACAGTTGGGGAAATAGTCTGAGAGAGTGAAATGCCTCATATAGGGTCTTTCAGCTAGTTAGAGGCAGAGGCTCACCTGGAGCACAAGACCCTAGATCCTGGACCAGTCCTTATTCCTCAGTACCACATAGCACTGTGCTTCAGTTCTCCCTTGTTAAAAGGGATGATAATTTCTAGCTTCCTCACAGGATTGTTGTAAAGTTCGAGTTAAAGGTGTGAATGAAAGCACTCTGATAGGTATAAAGCACTGTATGTACGCGAGATAGTCATGCTGTCATTCATTCAGCACGTACTTCTTGGCACCTGCTAAGCCCGTATTGGAGACCTAGGAGGTTCAGTAGATGAATCAGATGAAGAGCTGGCCCTCAGAATGCTTTTAGTCTTTTAAAGAAAAGAGAAGCCACAAAAATAATTATAGTTCAAGGCAGGAGACAGATGGAGGAAAGGGTGAGAACTAAATTTTCATAAGTTCTGATTTTGAGGCAGAGGAAAGAAGAAAAGGGTTTGGGGACTTTTCTTCTTTAAAATTGAGATATAACTCATATGCCATAACGTTTACCCTTTTTTTTTTTTTTAAAGATTTTATTTATTTATTTGAGAGAGAGAGAATGAGAGACAGAGAGCATGAGAGGGAGGAGGGTCAGAGGGAGAAGCAGACTCCTTGCCAAGCAGGGAGCCCGATGCGGGACTCGATCCCGGGACTCCAGGATCATGACCTGAGCCGAAGGCAGTCGCTTAACCAACTGAGCCACCCAGGCGCCCCACGTTTACCCTTTTAATGCATACAATTCTGCCTTTTTTAATATACCTAGAAAGTTGTGCAACCATCACCACTATCTAATTCCAGAATATTTTCATCATGCCCCAAAGAAACCCATACCCGTTAGCTATCACCACCACCCCAATCACTCCCATCTTCTTCCTCAATTCCAAGCAACCATTAGTCTACTTTCTGTCTCTGTAGCTTTTGCTGTTCTTGCCGTTTCATATAAATGGATTCATATAATGTGTGGCCTTTTGTGACTTCTTTCAAATAACAATGTTTTCAAGTTTCATCCCTGTTGTAGCATGAATCAGTGCTTCATTCCTTTTTATAGCTGGTTAATATTCCATTATATGGATATATCACATTTTACTTACCCATTTATGGACATTTATCCATTGGTGGACATTTGGGTTGTTTCTACTTGGGGCTATGAACATTCATTTATGAGTTTTTATGTAGACTTATGTTTTTCATTTTTCTTGGGTTATACCTCGGAGTGAAATTTCGTATGGCAACTCTATGTTTAACCTTTCGAGAAGAGACCTTTCTTTCTTTTTCTTTCTTTCAAGAGGGAGAGAGGGGCAGGGAGGGACAGAGGGAGAGGTAGAGAGAATCTTAAGCAGGCTCCATGCTCAGCATGGAACCCCACGTGGGGCTTGATCTCACGACCCTGAGATCATGACCTGAGCCAAAGTCGAGTCAGACACTTAATTGACTGAGCCACCCAGGCATCCCGCTGAGAGCAGTTTTTTCTTATTGCAAATAATATTGTCACTCACATTGATTAAGTATTTACAGTGTGCCAGTTATCCCATATAATCCTCACAACAATTCTGAGGTAGGTGCTATTACTATCTTCATAAAAAATAGCCAGTATTTCTTGAGCACTTACCAGATGCCAGGTATTTGCTAAGTGTTTTTATAATGCATTGTCTCATTAATGTTCCCAATAACCCTATGGGGTAGAAATTATTACATATACCTACATGGCAGGTAAAAAACAAAAAACAAAAAACGTAGGAACTTAAAGGTAAATAATTTTACCCAAGATCATACAACCTAGTGTATAGTAGAGCCAGATTCAGACTCAGGTTTCTTTCAGTTCGAAGCAGGTTCCTAATGGCTATTTCTATATTATTATAAAAACAATAAATGTTCACAATAGAATACTTGGAAAGTACAGAGGAACAGAAAAAAATATATATATATCACCTGTTATCTTACCAGAGAGAAGACCACTGACACATTTTTGATGCATATCCTTTTTTTTTTTTTTAAGATTTTATTTGAGAGAGAAAGTACAGCAGGGGGAGGAGCAGAGGGAGAGGGAGAAGCAGGCTCCCTGCATGCAGGTGGGGCTCAATCCCAGGACCCTGGGATCATGACCTGAGCGGAAGTCAGAAGCTTAACTAACTGAGCCACCCAGGTGCCCTGATGCATAGCCTTTCTTTCTTTGTTTATTTATTTATTTTTTTTAAAGATTTTATTTATTTGAGAGAGCGAGCACACAAGCAGGTGTAGGAGGCAGAGGCAGAGGGAGAAGCAGGCTCCCCGCTGAGCAAGGAGCCCGATGCGGGACTCGATCCCAGGACCCTGGGATCAGGACCTGAGCAGAGGCAGACACTTAACCAACTGAGCCACCCGGGCATCCCCTTTCTTTGTTTAAAGATTATATTTATTTGTCAGAGAGAGCACCAGCAGGGGGAATGGCAGACAGAGGGAGAAGCAGGCTCCCTGCTGAGCAGAGTCCGATGTGGGACTCGATCCCAGGACCCTGGGATCATGACCTGAGCGGAAGGCAGCGGCTTAACTGAGCCAGCCAAGCAACCCCCGATTCATATCCTTCTTGTTATAACATTGTAGATATGTACACTTTTTGGTTTGTCTTTTGTTTTCCCCCCAAGGCTAAGATGGCCATAGATATGTCTTAAACCTGATTTTTTTAACTATATATGATTAATGGTTTTCTATTTCATTAATCAATCTTCCATGTTTTGAATGACTGTAATAGGAAAGAAAGATTTTTATTTTTTTTATTTTTAATTTTATTTATTTATTTGACAGAGAGAGACACAGCGAGAAAGGGAACACAAGCAGAGGGAGAGGCAGAGGGAGAAGCAGGCTTCCCGCTGAGCAGGGAGCCCAATGCGGGGCTCGATCCCAGGACCCCAGGACCATGACCCAAGCTGAAGGCAGATGCTTAACAACTGAGCCACCCAGGCGCCCCGAATTTTTAAAAGAACTTTATTAGAGGGGCACCTAAGTGGCACAGTTGGTTAAGCATCTGAGTCTTGGTTTTGGCTCAAGTCATGACCTCAGGGTCATGAGATCAAGCCCTGCATCAGGCTCCACACTCAGCACAGAGTCTGCTTGAGATTCTCTCTTCCTCTGCCCCTCCTGTTCATTCACTCTCTCTCTAAAATAAATAAATAAATCTTTTTTTTTAATGGAGTTTATTAGAGAGAATTCCAAATACATACGAAGTAAACAGAATATTGAACCCCCATATATCTGTCATCCTATTTCAATAACTCAGCATTCTGCCATTCTTATTTTATCTATACCTCCTGTGCTTTCCACCTCCATTCTATTTTTTAAGTAAAATTTACAAATATTAAAATTCATTAATCTTTTTTAAAAATATTTTATTTATTTATTTCACAGAGAGAGCGAGAGCAGGAACACAAGCAGGGGGAGTGGGAGAGGGAGAAGCAGGCTTCCTGCCGAGCAGGGAGCCCAATGTGGGACTCGATCCCAGGACCCTGGGATCATGACCTGAGCCGAAGGCAGACGCTTAACGACTGAGCCACCCAGGTGCCCTAAAATTCATTAATCTTGATTGTGCAGTTTTGACAAATGGATATACTCATGTAACCCATATCCCCAATACCCATGTAACCATACTCCCGTCACTATATAGAACCTTTCTATCACTCTAGAAAGTTCTCAAGTGTCCTTTACTTGTCAATCTCCACCCAGGCAACACTTTTTTTTTTTTTTTACTGCATTTTTGCCTATTCTAGAACTTCATATACATTTGACTCTTGAACAATGTGGGGGTTAGGGGCACCAGCCCTGCCCCCCCCCATGCAGTCAGAAATTCGCATATAACTTTTGACTCCCCAAAAACTTAGCTACTAATAGCCTACTGTTGACCAGAAGCCTTACTGATAATAACTGACACATATTTTAAGTATTATAAACTGTATTCTTATAATAAAGTAAGCTAGAGAAAAGGAAATTTTATTAAAATCATAAGGAAGAGAAAATACATTTACAGTACTATACTGTATTTATTGAAAAGAATCCATGTATAAGTGCACCCACAGTTCAAACGTGTGTTGTTCAAGAGTCCATTGTAAATGGAATCATACAATATGTACTTTTTTTTTTAAGATCTCGCTGTGTCTCTCTCTGTCAAATAAATAAAATCTTAAAAAAAAAAAAAAAGATTTTACTTACTAGAGAAAGAGAGAATGTGCGCCAGGGAGGAGCAGAGGGAGAGGGACATGCTGACTCCACACTCTGAGCACAGAGCCCGACATGAGGCTCAGTCTCACGACCCTGAGATCACAACCTGAGCCGAAATCGAGTCAGACACTCAACCAACTGAACCACCCAGGCGCCCCCAAGTATGTACTTTTTTATGTCTGGCTTCTTTTGCTCAGAATCTGTGAGATTCATCCATATTGTTACCTGTATCAGTAGTTCCTTTTAAAAAATATAATAACTTCATTGGGATATAATTCACATACCATACAGTTCACTCTTTTAAAGTGTACAATTCAGTGGTTTTTAATACTCTCACAGACATGTGCAACAATCACCAGTCAATTTTAGGACATCTTCATCACCTCAAAAATAAACATCAAACCACAATGAAATATCACTTCATACCCACTAGGATAGCTATAAATAAATTTTTTTAAAAAAACAAGTATTAGTAAGGATGTGAAGAAATTGGAATATTGTACATTGCTGCTGAAATTGTAAAATGGTGCAGCCGCTATGGAAAACAGTTTGGCAATTCCTCAAAAAGTTAAACATAGAATTACCATATGACTCAGCAGTTCCACTCCAAGGTATATACACAAAAGAATTGAAAACAGGTGGTCAAACAGATACTTGTATACGAATGTTCATAGCAGCACTATTCACAACAGCCAGCCATTGAATGGATACACACTATGTGATATAGCAGTGCAATGGAATGGTATTCAGCCATAGAAAGGAACGAAGTACTGATACGTGCTACATGGGTGGACCTCAAAATATCATGCTAAGTGAAAGAAGCCAGTCACAAAAGGCCACATATTGTAGGATTTTATTTATATGAAAAATCTAGAGTAGGTAAATTCATAGATGCAGAAAGTTAATTGGTGGTTGCCAGATATCCGGGGGTGGGGGCGGAGGGGCGCGGAGGGGGGAGGAAGGAAGAGGGACTGATTACTTAATAAGTATGAGGTTTTCTTTTGGTGCAATGGAAATGTTTTGGAATTACCTAGAGGTGGTGGTTGCGTAACATTGTGAGTGTACTAAATACCACTGAATTGTACACTTTAAAATAGTTAATTTTATGAATTTTATGTTATGTGAGTTTCACTTCAATTAAAAAAAAAGGGAAACACATATCCTTTAGCTATCACTACTCTATACCCCATCCGTCCAGCCCCAAGGACCACAAATCTTTCTATTCCTATAGATTTGCCTATTCTGGGCATTGCATGTAAGTGGAATCATAGGCATCCCTTGATTCTTGAAAGTTCACATTATGCCATTTCACTTTTACGAAAGACCTACATCAGCACCTTTTTTTGCTACTAAGGGAAATCCGAAGAGGATTTTTGCTTTTATGAAAAGGGTGAAAATCAGATATCATGGTCAGCATTTCTTTTGCAGTGAGCCCATTAGAGAGGCAGTGTACACCCTGAGCAGCGAGCGTGGCACCTCGCAGCTTCTCCCCTGGGAACTACACTCAGCTCAAGCCACCATAGCTTTGAGCTGTGTCTGTGAGCCTCTGTGCTTTATCTCCATTTCTTTTGGTCATCCGTTAGCAAGATGGTATCAGAAAAGCCTAAGAGAGGTTTTTTGGGGTCTGGGAAAGCTCAAAAATTTTTCCATATAAACTAATGGTAATTGCTTCACTTTATGTCATTGCAGCTTAGGATAGGTTTCATAGGAACGCTTTACTTTTGGATAGCAGGAGAAACCTGTATACGACATGTGGCCTTCTCTCACTCAGCATAATGTCTTCCAAGATTCATCCATGTTGTGACACGTATCAGCACATCACTGCTTATTACAGCCAGATAATATTCCATTGTATAGATATACCACATTTTGTTAGTCCATTCATCAGTTGATGGGCATTTGGGTTTCCACCTTTTAGCTATTGTGAATAATCCTGTATAACCCTTCTCATACACCCTGTTGTATGGAGTTCCTTTGTTTTTAACAAAGTCACCTTTTTCCTCCTGATCTTGCAATTCTAAGCCAGCAGAAGTGAGAACGTCATCCCACTCTCTGTGCCTCACCACCCTACAATGGAATCCCCAGTGTCAGCTTTGTTGCTCTGGTAGGGAAGGAAGAAAGGGAGAAATGTTGTAACCATGCCACTGAGCATAATCAGGAGCTCTCAAGTCTTACTAGAGTTCAGATTTGGCTAATAACGTCTGTTGAGCATCCACTGTAATCCAGGTACTATTTTGTACCTTCATATATATTTTATCATTTATTCCTCACAACAGCCAATTGAAGTAGATGAGCATCCCCATATTACACATGAGGAAATTGAAACTCAGAAAGGTTGAGTAACTTGCCTAAGTAGGTACTAATTGGTACAATGAGGGGGCTGGACTTCAGGCCCAAGTGCCTCAGTATTTTAAGTCTGCTTCCCTTTCTGCTACATAAATCCCAGAACCCAAATAAGGACTATGGCACACCTGAAATG
This sequence comes from Neomonachus schauinslandi, assembly GCF_002201575.2. Lineage (NCBI taxonomy): Eukaryota > Metazoa > Chordata > Mammalia > Carnivora > Phocidae > Neomonachus > Neomonachus schauinslandi. Next base: position 19,922,069 of record NC_058406.1, read on the forward strand.
GGTGGTTCCTCGTGTTTATTTGGCTAGTACCATTCAATCTTTGGTTCCAGGTGAGTAATCTTTGCCAGGTGTGCTTTGTTCTAAGGCTTGTTAACCTCAGGCTATTATATTACTGGTACCCTTTGCATTATGAAGTAGATTAATTCCTCCAAATTGAGCTGTTAATTGAATTTTCTTATTAAATTCCTTTGTAATACAGAGATCTGCCTATGGAAAAGTTTCCCAGTAGCCTGAGTTAAAAGTTTGTGGAGTTTGTGGAAGGGATAGGGTTAAGTGGCGACATGCTAGGCATTTTAGGCTCTAGGAGTATAGAATACATTTTGGGAGGAGTATCCTATGCATGGCAGCTCATATTTTCTTTATAACATTACGTCATATGTTTGCCCCTGTGCCTTAGGCATTTTTGTATTTTTCATATTCCCAACTCCCAGAAACTGGCTTCCTTCTCCCTCCTTTTATTGAGTTCAACTAGAGTAGGCTTGCAGTATCCTCAGTGACAGCAGATGCCATTCCTAAACCTTTGTACTTTAGCTAGAGAGATTTTTTTATTGAGCTTTCATGTTCTGCAAATTAGCCCTCAGTGTCATTAGAGCTTTAAGGGCGAACATAAGGGTATATTCAGTTCACTGAATATCCTTAGAATGAAGAATACACATTAAAAGCTGCTTGTGGGGGCGCCTGGGTGGCTCAGTCGTTAAGCGTCTGCCTTCAGCTCAGGTCATGATCCCAGGGTACTGGGATCGAGCCCCGCATCAGGCTCCCTGCTTGGCGGGAAGCCTGCTTCTCCCTCTCCCACTCCTCCTGCTTGTGTTCCTGCTCTCCCTATCTCTCTGTCAAATAAATAAAATCTTAAAAAAAAAAAAAAGTTGCTTGTGGTCTGTTACAGTCCTGGTTTTTTGCTGGTGATTTCCATGTCTCCTTTCCTGCTCTCCTGCCATATGTTTAGTTTGTTTCCCCCACTGTCATTTTTGTGCTTTCTTCTAAGATGTATGATAAATGAGTATAAATAAGATTTAGTTTATTATTCCTATTCCTTCTGAATTTACTGTCCTCGCTGTTAATTTTGGTCATTTGGTTAAATTAGCCTTTTTCAGTCCATCTACGGTGTTATGGTCACAATAACCTTGGTGCCATTGATACTCAATTCATGACAACTATGTTGTTTGCTCTTGAAGAGAAGGTTCTGTGTTTGGCTTGTTCTTTGCTGTATTTTCAAAGTCTAGTGTGGTGCTGGCATAATAGGCATTGAAAATGTTACCTTATGGATTCTTGAACTCACTTATTTCAGTCGTTTGCATCTCAGCAGAACTGAACATATAATTTGCATACTGCACCAGAGATAGAAATCCCCTTGATACAGTCTTTTCTGGTGTTTAATCATAAATATATAACTTCCTTTCTTCAATTCCAAATGTCTCCATCATGTCATTCTATATCTGTGAGTTCTCTTTGTTCTATAGAATTGACTATTCCAAAACACTCCTTAAAATAATGCTTTTAAAATTTGACTGTGATTAAATCTCGTCATATTCAAATAACTATTCCTTTATTGATTTGATTATTTGTGTTTGAGAGACTTTGGAATCAAAGTATGAAGCTAAATTATGCCCCTTATAGATTTGGGGGTATTTCCCTCCTAATATGAACCTGTTAAATAATCTCTACTTAGAAGGCTTTCCAGTTATGCTTGCCTGCCTAAAAAAGTTTGTGGAAGGCACTGAATCCATGTTGCCTGAAAGGGGGGTGAAGGTGGGCTGTGCTCTAGAATGAGCTATCTGCTGGTGTGCTACCATTTCTTCTCAGGATGGGAACAGAAATGTTCACCAAAATACTGAGCAGTAGTTATATTAAATTTGACATTTTGATTTTTAAACCTCTGCCTCCATTCTGATACTGTTTTAAATCCCACTTTCCATTTTACCATTTACCTGACTTGTAGTGAGGGTGGGTTTTTGGTTTTGGTTTTGGTTTTGGTCTACTTTCTCTGCTTTTTCCTTCTTTTGTTCCTTTTAGTTTTTCTAAGCACACACCTATCTTAGCTAAAGTCCCTTGCCTTTGATTTTTGATTCTCTGCTTTCTTAGATGCTATGTCTTTTATCCCAGTCAGTATTCCTCCATGTCTAGCACAGTGCCTGGGACTTGGTACAAACCCAGTTAATGCTTTAAGAAAATTAATGAATGAGTAGTAACAATTTAGTTGACTCTTATGGTGGATTGTCATACTGATCATTACTCTAGGAAATTATGTACCCTAGTAATTTACACACATACAAAGTGGTTAAGAGTGTATATACAGCTCTGGGTTTGAGTCCCTGCCCCAGCTTCACTTATTACCTGTGTGACATTGTAAAAATTGTTTCATGTCCATGACTCTGTTTCCACTTCTGTGAGATGATGATAGTAATAACATCCACCATACAACCTTTTGAACTAGTCTTCCCCTGCACCCTTAACAGTGGTTGTTCTCTCAGAAGCTCCCTCCCCAAGTTCTTTGTGACTTCTTGTCATTCATATTTCAGCTTGAGTGTCATCTGAGAGGGTTCCTCTGTATCAGGATTTGTAGCTGTAAGCAACAGAAACCAACTCTGGCTGATTTTTGAAAGGTTATTAGGGAAACTCACAAAATATCAGGGAAAGCCACAAAGCCAGGCTTGAAGAATGGGCTAGAACAAGGGAAGCTGGGTAGCAGCCAGGACTCTCAGCCAAAATCATTCACAGAACCAAACCATGAGGTCACTGCTGCCGCTTATACAGCTTATACCACTACCACCAGCTGACTGGGCTTTACTGGCCACTATAGCCACACCTTGCTGCCAGCATGGACACTCTGTGGCCTCTGATTTTTTGATTCTAGATCCCAATTAAGACGCTTATCAACTGAGCCACCCAGGTGCCTGAGTTTGATAAGTTCTTTATAGATTTTGGATACTAGCCCTTTCTCTGATAAGTCATTTGCAAATATCTTCTCCCATTCTGTTGGTTGTCTTTTGGTTTTGTTGCCTGTTTCCTTTGCTGTGCAAAACTTTTTATCTTGATTAAGTCCCAATAGTTCATTTTTGCCTTTGTTTCCCTTGCCCTGTGAAGACGTGTCTAGCTGCGGCCGAGGTCACAGAGGTTGCTGGTTGTGTTCTCCTCTAGGATTTTGATGGATTCCTGTCTCACATTTAGGTCTTTCATCTGTTTTAAGTCTGTTTTTGTGTATGGTGTAAGGAAATGGTCCAGTTTCATTCTTCTGCATGTGGCAACTTTCCCAACACCATTTGTTGAAAAGACTGTCTTTCTTCCATTGGATATTCTTTTCTGCTTTGTCGAAGATTAGTTGATCATAGTATTTATATTCTTTTAAAAATAAAAGTAAAGAAAAAACATTGCACCTACATTATTTCATTTGACCTTTTTAGTAGTCTTCCAAGAAAAAGGGTGTTGGGGATGAAGCATATGGGCCTTTTTCTGGTGAGGCATATATGGCCCCCTCAGTGTTTGTTCTAGTTGTTCCTGTGCCTATGAGACACAGGAATGAGATCCTATGTGGAGAGACCAAGACTTGACTAAGGCCACATAGCTTACTTATTACCAGATGTACTCACTGACTTTGGTGTTCTTTCTGTTATGATAAATCTCACCCTATATTCTTGGTGATTGTGGGGGAAATTACTGTTGGGTTTTTTTTTTGGGGGGGGGTTGACCATTATATCACAAACCGGGGACATAAACATAATTGCAGGCCAGTGTTACTTCATGCCAATTTGTCCAAATTCACATTTTTAATTTGGTGGCCCGAGACCCCTGGGAAAGTTATCATGAAACCATAGTTGTTCCCAGTTGGCATCCCTAGGTGTTCTTCATGTTCACAGGTTTTGTGATCCTAAATAGTGCCAGTGACTTTCATATCTCCCTGGTAATGCTAAGATGCAATGCTGGATGTCTTCCACATTGTGGGGAAGGCTCTTGCCCTTTTAAGAGCTTATGGTCCCAAAATAGATCATGGAGGCATAAGCCCCAAAGAACTTGGGCTGAATGGGAACACCTAATCAGGTGGCAAGATTTTTATTGTCCTACTGTGTGCCTAACGCTAAAGAAAAAAATTTGCAATAACATAGTGTTTATATAGAGTTTCTTTTGTGAGTAAATGCCAAAGGAAAAGGAGTCTGCTTACAGATCAGGTGGAGCGAATATGATTTCAGGAGGGTGTGCTAGGAATCTGTAGGAGGGCAGCTGATGGAAAACCAGGGCCGGGAGATCCAGAAGTCTTGGGAATCCTGCTGGCTTGGGAGGGTTGGCAGAGAGGCTTGGTGGGCCCTGGAAGCCATTGTCACAGCACAAAGGTCCATAATGGGGAAGAAAGACTAAATTTCCTGTGTGGCTTCAGTGGTGGAATCAGGACCAAAAGTTGGAAATAACAGGGGACAGAACTTTCTTTGAAAGCCTAGTGGTTTTTTTTTTTTCCTCTAGCATTTCTTTTTTTTCTTAATGCAATATTAATGTGCTTTTGTAGAAAAGAATTGCAAGTATCACAAACAGAAGGAAAAAAATCAGTCACACTACTATTCAAAGATGGCTATTATTATATTTCCTTTTTTATTTATTTTATTTTTTAAAATATTTATTTGAGATAGAGAGCAAGAGTGGGGAGTGGGGGACAGAGGGAGAGGGAGAAGCAGGTTCCCCGCTGAGCAAGGAGCTTGATGCAGGGCTTGATCCCAGGACCCAGGGATCATGACCTGAGCTGAAGGCAGATGCTCAACCAACTGAGCCAACCAGGCACCCCCCTTTTTTATTTATTTTTTAAGATTTTGTTTTTATTTATATTATTTGTGTGAGAGAGCAAGAATTCGAGAGAACACAAGCGGTGGAGAGGGAGAAGCAGGCTCCCCGCCGAGCAGGGAGCCCAATGCGAGGCTAGATCCTGGGATCATGACCTGAGCCAAAGGCAGACGCTTAACTGACTGAGCCACCCAGGCACCCCGTTTATATTTCCTTTTTTATTTTTTTTATTTTTTTATTTTATTTTATTTTTTTTAAGATTTTATTTATTTGTTTGACAGAGAGAATGAGAGAGAGAGCACATGAGAGGGGGGAGGGTCAGAGGGAGAAGCAGACTCCCTGCCGAGCAGGGAGCCCGATGCGGGACTCGATCCAGAGACTCCAGGATCATGACCTGAGCGGAAGGCAGTCGCTTAACCAACTGAGCCACCCAGGCGCCCCATATATTTCCTTTTTTAAACATAGCTTTGATAATAGTATTTATTGAAAAAGCATCATGTTATCATATAAATATTTGGTGTGATGTAAGCATTTTTCCTTTATAAGTAGCATTTTTTAAAGATTTTTTAAATTTTTATTTATTTGACAGAGACAGACAGTGAGAGGGAACACAAGCAGGGGGAGTGGGAGAGGAAGAAGCAGGCCTCCCGCTGAGCAGGGAGCCCTATGCTGGGCTCGATCCCAGGACCCCGGGTTCATGATCTGAGCCGAAGGTAGATGCTTAATGACTGAGCCACCCAGGAGCCCCTATAAGTAACATTTCTAATGCTGCTTAATATCAAATGGCTATACATTGTTTAACCATCCCTCTGTCATCGGAAATTTTGGTCCTTTTAATTTTTTTGTTTTTACAAAATCTGTGATGGGGGTACCTGGTTAGTAGAACATGCAACTCTTGATCTCAGGGTCCTGAGCTTGAGCCCCAGGTTGGGCGTGGAGCCTACTTAAGATAAAAAAATAAAATAAAAACAAAATCTGTGATTAATATGCTTGGGTATAGAACTTTTGTGTTTCTTGTATTTTGCATTTTCTTATGGTAAGTTATCATAAATGAAATTAGTAGGTTTTTCTAACCATCAGAGTTTATAACAAAGGTTGCTTCAAGAGGTGAGACTGAAAGCCTACCTACCAGGATAAAGAAGAGGGATTTCTTTATCAGATTGGATTTTAGACATGATCACCTTTACCTTTCCTGTCCACCCTTTGATTTTGTGAATCTATTAGAGGGTTGAGTGCTTTCTGTGATACTGATTTGGTTTTGGGGAGAGCCAAGATGAGGGTCAAGGATTCAAAGTATAATTAATGCATAATTGCCACAGATGCATACTGAGCAAGTGAAACTTGACATTTTTCTTGCTACATGCCTTGTTCTTATTTTCAGGATATGCTCCCATCTTCCTTCATACTCCTATCCAACCCTCCATTTTCTGGTGAAGCATACATGACTCCTTCAGTGTTTGTTCCAATACTTTCTGTGGCTCTGAGTCATTGTCTCCCCCATCCTACCCTTTTCATCTTCCAAAGGTTCTTCAACACTATGCAGCAGGGCCAGCCCACCATGTCATAAATCATAGGCAATAGCCAGTTCACTAGGTAGGCTGGTGGACTGTTTTAGGGGTAGAACCAGGGCTCTGAATCCACTTTATTCCATCCCTCAAGGTTTGATGGTTTTTTCCCCCCAGGTAATTAAATGTGTGTCTTGTGGACCTGGGCTTGGCTGGAATGCTCAAGGGTCCTGAAGATCCTTCTATAGCTTCCTGCTGTTGAATCCATTAAGAGAAGATGGCAAAAGTCAACATAACTAGAGACCTCATCCGTAGGCAGATCAAGGTAAGCACCTTAGACCTTTGAACAAGAGCATGAGGTCCTTTCTTCCTAACAGATTCATTTTACACCTGAAGAAACTGAGGTCTGAAGTCGGTCACTTGCCTGAAGTCACACAGCTACTTAGTGGCAGACCCAGGACTAGAATCAAGGTCTCTTAACTCCCATCTTCTTTTGCCCAAGAACATAGAATTCATGGAGACTCCTCTGTCCCAGTGCTTTGTACCTGGGCTGCTGAAATTAATGAAAGCTGGTGAGGGAAGGGAGCCATCAGTGTGCTGTGCATGTGCGTACACAACTGTGTGTGCATATGTAGGTTTATGGGGGGTGCTGTGGCAGGAGAAAATGTGGCATCTTCATGTTGCTCCAGCTGCTAAGTTGTGCATGTAACAGAACCTGGAAGAGTCTTAGTCCCAGTTCAGCTTAGACTCTTTCTTCTTTTCTTTAAGGGTCTCCTGCACCTGACCTGTACAGTTTGTACATTCTGTGAGATGAATGAATGACCAGGCAGTCACGTTCATTTAGCAAGGTAGCCCAGGCTTTGTCAGGGAAACCTGCAGTAAAGGAGCACAGGGATTTAATGGAAGAGTTTCCAACAAGACATGATGTGCTTCTATAGTAAGAACCCCAAACTGGGGTCAGGAGCTTAATCTCACCACTGCCCTAATTACTTATAAGACTTGAGTCATTTTACTTCCCTGTGTTTTCTGTTGTTAAATGATAATAATGTCTGCCTCTAGGTGGATCATAATGAAATCTGAAAGAACACAAGTTTTTTGAAAAGGTTAAGTGCTAAAAACATTTTTTTAATTAAAAATCTTTAAAAAATAAGTGGCATGCAGCATAAGCTATGATCATCATCAAAAAGGATTGAGTGTATGCCTCTACATGAGCCGTGTACTTGGTGCATATCAATCTACGTTTCATATATTTTTTCCCTGCATCCCTGAATCCTTTGGGGGCTTTGTCCATTTGTGGGGGTTTTTGTAATTTCATTAGAATGGATGGCCCTCAAGGGCAAGGACCATTTCCTAGAGGCACAGAATCAGAGTTGGAGGGACCTTGCAAGTTATTTTTTTTCCCTATGAATATCCCCCACAATATGTGTCCTAAAGATGATGCCCACCCTCTCCAACCTAACAATGGAAACTCCCTATTTTGTTGTTTTCAATTTTTTTCATTTTTTCTTTTCTTTCTTTCTTTCTTTCTTTCTTTCTTTCTTTCTTTCTTTCTTT
>NC_058406.1:19929901-20021919 GCF_002201575.2 Neomonachus schauinslandi
TTTCTTTCTTTCTTTCTTTCTTTCTTTCTTTCTTTCTTTCTTTCTTTCTTTCTTTCTTTTCTTTTCTTTTCTTTTCTTTTCTTTTCTCCTTCTTCTTCTTCTTTGGCAGCCCAACAAGCACAACTTTGTGCTTTATTTTATACTCTTTTATTATTCTCTAATCCTTGCCCAAGTATAGTGCAGACCTTTTGTAGATCCTCTGGTGCCCAGCACAGTGCTGGGTATGTAATAGGCACATAGTAAATCATATTGGATTAAATTAATGAAACTGTGAGTTTGTATCTGTCCCCCAGGAGCGGGGTGCCCTGAGCTTTGAGCGGCGCTACCATGTCACTGACCCCTTTATCAGGCGGCTGGGCCTGGAAGCAGAGCTACAGGTAAGAAATCCAGTTTGCACACTAGATGCAGATGGCCAGTTCTCCATTCTCTGTCTATAGAGAACCCTCTGCATTATTCAGGGTGTAAACAAGTTTTTCTCTGCAGGTCATACCTGATGGTTACCTCTCCTTTCCAGCAGTTTTATTAGGCTGGTAAATATAGGCAGGTGAATCAAGGTTAGTGATTGGCATGGTCATGCAGAAATTATTTCTTGGTCATATTATTTGCTTTGTGCTTGGAAAAAGATTGTTGAAATGCATACCACTGTTTTTACTATTGGCTTGGACAATAATTATTCTTACCTTTGCAAAGAAAGAGTTTACATAGTGTTTTTACACACACACACACACACACACACTCTTGTCTCTCTCTCTTTCTCATTTTAGCTTCAAAGTAATGTGGGGAGGTAATAGGGAATGGGTATTTTAAAAAAAAAAAGGTTTAGAAAGGTCAAGCACTTTGTCCAGTGTTGTCCTGACCAGTCCATGGAAAGCCAGGCCTTCAGTCCAGAAGTTCAGCTTTTTCATCATGTCCAACACAGAGACACTCTATAATGTTAGTTCCAGTCCCTTTCCTTCCTCTAGATCATGTTTTGAATCCAACTTCTGGCTGTCCTATCCAACTTAGTGTTATCTGTAGGTTGAGTTAGAATTCTCTTTGCTGGGGTGCCTGGGTGGCTCAGTCAGTTAAGCATCTGCCTTCAGCTCAGGTCATGATCCCAGGGTCCTGGGATCGAGCCCCGCATCAGAGCTCCCTGCTTGGCGGGGAGTCTGCTTCTCTGTCTCCCTCTGCCTGCCACTCCCCCTGTTTGTACTCCCTTTCTCTCCCTCTCAAATAAATGAATAAAATCCTTAAAAAAAAAAAAAAAAATTCTCTTTGCTTCCTTCAAGTTAGTGTTTATAAGTGATCATGTTGATCTTAGAAAAAGACTAGGAAGAGGGCGCCTGGGTGGCTCAGTCATTAAGCGTCTGCCTTCGGCTCAGGTCATGATCCCAGGGTCCGGGGATCGAGCCCCGCATCAGGCTCCCTGCTCAGCGGGAAGCCTGCTTCTCCCTCTCCCACTCCCTCTGCTTGTGTTCCCTCTCTCGCTGTCTCTCTCTCTGTCAAATTAAAAAAAAAAAAAAAGAATCTTTAAAAAGAAGAAAAAGACTAGGAAGAAATTTATTGAATGTTCACAGTGTTATCTCGAGGTAGTGAGATTACAGATGATTGTTACTGCTTTCTTTTAATTATAAATTTTTATCCATTTAAAAATATAACTATATTAATACTGATGATCTTGAAAAGATAATTAAAAGTTACTTCTTAGTCCCATCTCCCTAATAGCAATGCTATTAGCATTTTGTGTGTAGAGACTAGGGCCCAAGATCTAGCTGTGGAGACACTCCAGCTTTTAGAAGTTGATTACAAGCTAAGGAGATTAAAAAGTTACCCAAGAAATAGTGCTCAGTGAAGTAGAAAGGAAACAAAACCAGGAGAGTGTAAAGGCCACATAAGGAGAATATTTTAAGAAAGAAGGAGTGGTCACTTCTACTCAGTGCTTTTGAAAGGTTGAGTAAGATGAGGACAGAACAACAACTGTGGTCTTTACTAGAGTGGTGGGAGTAGAGGCTAGATTGGAGTGGTTGTGAGAGTGAATTGGAGGTAAAGAAGTGACAACCATATTGTAGACAGCTTTCTTTCTCTCTCTCTCTTTTTTTTTAAATCCTTTTTTTTTTTTTTAAGATTTTATTTATTTATTTTGACAGAGAGAGACAGCAAGAGAGGGAACACAAGCAGGGGGAGTGGGAGAGGGAGAAGCAGGCTTCCCGCTGAGCAGAGAGCCCAACGTGGGGCTCGATCCCAGGACCCTGGGATCATGACCTGAGCTGAAGGCAGACACTTAACGACTGAGCCACCCAGGTGCCCCTTTTTTTCTCTTTTTTAAAGAGGGTGATGGAAATTTATTTATTTATTTATATATTACAAACTTTTCCCCCAGATGAGAGGAGCTAGGATGTAATCAGTAAAAAGGGTAAACTATGAAAGATATCTTCTCTTGCCCCTCTCCGTCTACATTCACCTTCCTTCAACTGTCTTGTTCTCCTGTCTTTGAGTTGGCTTTAACCAATGGGGAGTCATTTCAGAAAATTGGAGGAAGAATGGCATCTTTTTTATTCCCTCACTTCTTTCCTTCAAAGTCATTTTGTTTTGTTTTTGTTTTCAGCTTTACTGAGTTGTGTAGACAACTCTTGAAACAACTTTATTTACAAAAGGAAATGGAGAACTGGAGAAGTGGCTGGGTCTATGGGATCAAAGGAGATATTTATAAGAATGGGAAGAAATACTAGCATGTGACTGTATGTTGATGGCAGGGGAAGGTTTGCTGATATAGGAGGACAGAATAATTGAAGGAGCAGAGTCCTGGGGAAGGCTGGAGGGGATGGGTTTCAGAGTTCAAGCAGTTCAGGCCTTTGATAAAACCCAAGACATTTCTTTCATTGTTCCAGGGTCCGGTGGGTCTGGGATCAGGAGCAAGGCATAGACTGGAATAAAAACTGAAGCGTCATTGACAGAGAGATAGTCTATAGTAGCAGTTTTCAAAGTGTTGTCTGCAGACCCCTGGGAATCCCCACAACTTTTTCAAGGGAATCCATGAGGTCAAAACTACTTTCATTGTAGTATCAAGACATTGTTTGCAAAACAAAAATTAATTCATTTAAAATTTGCAAAAAATGGGGTGCCTGGGAGGCTCAGTCGGTTAAGCGTCTGCCTTTGGCTCAGGTCATGATCTCGGGGTCCTGGGATTGAATCCTGCATTGGGCTCCCTGCTCAGTGGGGAGTCTGCTTCTCCCTCTACCCCTCTCCTGTTTGTGTTCTCTCTCTCTCTCAAATAAATAAATACAATCTTAAAAAATAAATAAAATTTGCAAAAAAAAAAAAAAAATAAAACTATTGTCACCTTAGCATGGATTAAGGCAAATAGCATCAAACCGTCATCGACTTATTAACACTATGCATTTGCAGTAACCAGAAAAAAGCAGGTTTTACTTAACATGTCCTTGATGTGAAGCAATAAAAATTACTAGTTTTATTAAATTTCAACCCTTAACGTATATATCTCTTTAGTATTCTGTATTATGGGATGGGAAGTACACATAAAGTCCTGCTGCTGCGAACTGCACTATGATGGTTGTTCTGAGGAAAAAGCACTTGTGCAGTTGTTTGAGTTGCAAGCCCCACTAGCCAGTCTCTTCATCTGAAAGAAGTACCATCTGAAAGAACCAGACAAAAACAATGGTTATTCAGATATGAGTATTTGGCAGACATTTTCTTAAAAATGAATGAACTGAGCTGTCACTTCAAGAAAAACAACTGACAGTATTTGTTGCCAAGGATAAAACTTGAACTTCTAGGCAAAAAAAGAGAGAATATAGGAAAACTTGTATCTGCCATAATGAGCTTAATAACTTCTCAATATTTAAAAGGTTTTTTTGACGAGATCTGTGGTGATAAAAACAAATGTCAACAGTGTTGTATAATGAATATTAACATTGAAGATCTTTAAATTCAGTGAGTCACTGTTTTCAAAATGACCAATGTATGATGTAACAGACTCATACATGTGTAAAAGACCTATGCATAACACAAACTAGACCAATGTGCTTTAACATAGCAAGGTACCAATAGTTCCTTTATGTGGTTTCAGATTCTACATTGTAACTTAAGAAACCATTACTTGTGGAGTTTTGGTCCAGTATCAAAGAAGGAGATCTATATTATCTGAAAAGGCTATCAAAATACTCCTCCCTATTGCAACTAATTATCTTTGTGAGGCTGTATTTTCCTTATATACTTCAACCAAAATAACATATGGCAACAGACAATGCAAAAGTAGGTATGAGAACCCACTTACCTTCCATTAAGCTAGACATTATGTAAAGCAATGCCACTCTTTTTAAAATTCTTTTGTCTTAGAAAATATATTTACTTTTCTTTTAAAACATGTTAACATCATTTTTGTTATTTTTAAATGAAAATAATATGAAATATTTCCATTTTAATTTCTAATATGGGGTAAATATCAATAAATATAACCCCTATATACAAAAGCTCTTTGGGATCCTCAGTAATTTTTTTCAACTTTTTTTTTTTTTTTTGAGAGAGAGAGAGAGCGAGAGAGAGCATGAGCGGGGAGGAGAGGGAGAAGCAGGCTCCCTGCTGAGCGGGGAGCCCAGTGCAGGGCTTGATCCCAGGACCCTGAGATCATGATCTGAGTCCAAGGCAGACACTTAACCGACTGAGCCACCCAGGCAGGCGCCCCTGGCATCCTCAGTAATTTTTAATAGTGAAAGGGGTCTTGAGACTAAGAAGTTTGAGAATCACTAGTCTATAGGAGCCGTGAAACAGGATGAGTGGATAATGTCACTTGGGGACAAAGAAGGAAGTGAGAGAAGCAAGCTTAGGACCAGGAACCAAGTTTGTTCAACATTTAGAGATTGCCTGTTACTGCCCTTCCTCTATCCACAGGAACCAGAAAGAATAGGCGCAGAGGTGGGAGAACATGGTATCAGGGAAGCCAAGGAGGAGGGAAAGTTCAAATGGTACTGAGTTTTAGAGTCTTAACTCCCAAAAAGCTATCTTATTTCCCTCTTTCCTACTTTGAGGTTGGAGGGGATATCTTTTTGTGACTCTCCCCCCCTCAACAAATAGTAATTAAGATACCATTATGAGTCATATGACCTTGGTTAGGTAAGTCTAACTTCACCCATTTCTTCATCAGTAAAATAACATCCATATCCTGTTTGTTAGGTTTGTGAGGAGGGATAAACAAGTTAATTTATGTAAAATTATGTAAAAATACTTAGCACAGTGGCTAGCATATGGTAAAAGTCATGTTATATAGCACTCAAATATTAGCTGGTATTATTGTTGTTATTTGTAGAAAGCTCTTTCAATTAGCAATAATCGCGCCTCGGATAAACCTCATTGGCTACGATACTGCCTATTTGTAGAAAGCTCTTAAAAGTTTCCTAAGATGCCGATTTGATGCCATCTAACTTTTTAAAACACTTTACTGTCATTTCCTTTCCTTGTTTTATTTCCTACCCATTGTCACATATGAACTCTATTAGTTAACAGCAGTTCATGTCTAGCATTAGGAAGAGGTGATTATTTGGAGCTGGAGGTGGGATGAAAGTGGTAAAATCAACAGTAAAAGCTCCTACCTTTTTGTGGTTATTGATTATAATATTCTTTATTATCTGGGGAAGATTTTTTTCCTGGATTTCCTAATTTACTACTGTGTATGCTTTTGAAGAATTCAAAAGGATAACTTAAAGAGAACTCCTAGGACACAGTGCTGAACATTTAGTAGATGTTCACTAGAAACCTGTTGGTTTGATTGGCTTTTTTGATTTTCTGTATTAGAGTTCGCTTTTTTAATCTTATCCCCATATCACTTCTCTACCTTCCAGCTTAATAATCCTGCCCTATTTTTACTTTTTGACTTTCTAGTTTGCATTTTGAGTTTAGCCAGTCTGGTATTTTGTTACCTTTCCTGTATATGTAGAATTTATACCCGCAGAGATGCCTATTTAAAAAGCATCCAAGTTAACTTTGATAACTATTTCTTGGATATTCTTTCCATTGCATTCATCCTGCCAGTTCTGTAAGCTTCTGAAAAGTCTACTTTGCAAAGCTAATTTTCTTTATTTTTCATATTTCTTTCCTGAATGTTTTCTTTTTTTTTTTTTTTTCTGAATGTTTTCTAAGAATAGTTTCCATCCACCTTTACCTGAATTAATTTTGTTCCTAGTGCTTTCTTCCTAAGGAAGATGTGAATCAAGAAGTACATCAATCTGTTGTATTCATCTCTCTTTTATATTAGGAAATTGTCCTTAACACTCTTAAATCTTGGCACTTAAAAATTTTTAAACTAAATCATGATCTAAAACTGCTCATTGTACTCTAATCAAAAATCAAAGTACTTAGCACAGTACTTAGCACTAGCATCTCTTCTTTGACCTGGAGGTTTGGATGGATGACATGAATGATGCTTCTTAAACATTTTCTTCACCTAGCATCTGACTATTGGGTCCTTTCCTTTTTTATTTACTTATTTTTTTTTTTTTAAAGATTTACTTATTTGATAGAGAGAGACACAGCAAGAGAGGGAACACAAGCAGGGGGAGGCGGAGAGGGAGAAGCAGGCTTCCTGCTGAGCAGGGAGCCCGACGCGGGGCTCGATCCCAGGACCCTGGGATCATGACCTGAGCCGAAGGCAGATGCTTAACGACTGAGCCACCCAGGCGCCCCTACTTATTTTTGATTAAACATTCATATAGTTCCAATTTGTTTTTTAAGATTTTATTTCTTTTTTGACAGACAGAGAGGGAACACAGCAGGGGGAGTGGGAGAGGGAGAAGCAGGCTTCCTGCGGAGCAGGGAGCCCAACACAGGGCTCAATCCCAGGACCCTGGGATCATGACCTGAGCTGAGGGCAGACACTTAATGACTGAGCCACCCAGGCATCCCATATAGTTCTAATTTTAAAAGTTTAAAAGATCATCTCCTTCCCATTCTTTCTCAGCCACCTAATTTACTTCCCTGGAATCAACTAGTCAGTTTTAGTATCATTCCAGAGAAATTTTATGCATAAAATCTCACCCTTTTCCACAGTGTTAGCTTAACATACTTACTGCTTTGCACCTTAAGTCTTTGAATTTAAAAATATTTATGATTTAGTATATCAGCACATAAAGAAAGATTCTTTCATGGCTTCAGAGTAATTTTTTTGAAAGATTTTATTTATTTATTTATTTATTTATTTGAGAGAGAGAATGAGAGAGAGCATGAGAGGGGGGAGGGTCAGAGGGAGAAGCAGACTCCCTGCCAAGCAGGGAGCCCGATGCGGGACTCGATCCCAGGTCTCCAGGATCATGACCTGAGCTAAAGGCAGTCGCTTAACCAACTGAGCCACCCAGGCACCCGATTTATTTATTTTTTAAAAGTACTTTATTTGACAGAGAGAGACACAGCCAGAGAAGGAACACAAGCAGAGAAAATGGGAGAGGGAGAAGCAGGCTTCCTGGTGAGCAGGGAACCCAACAAGGGGCTCGATCCCAGAACCCTGGGATCGTGACCCGAGCCGAAGGCAGACGCTTAATGACTGAACCACCCAGGCACCCCAAAAGATTTTATTTATTTGACAGAGAGAGAGAGAGCGAGAGCAGGAACACAAGCAGGGGGAGTGGGAGAGGGAGAAGCAGGCTTCCCACTGAGCAGAGAGCCCGATGTGGGGCTCGATCCCAGGACCCCGGGATCATGACCTGAGCTGAAGTCAGATGCTCAACGACTGAGGCACCCAGGCGCCCCTCAGAGTAATTTATTTAAACTGTCCCTGTTGGGGCGCCTGGGTGGCTCAGTTGGTTAAGCGACTGCCTTCGGCTCAGGTCATGATCCTGGAGTCCCAGGATCGAGTCCTGGGTTGGGCTCCCTGCTCAGCGGGGAGTCTGCTTCTCCCTCTGACCCTCCCCCCTCTCGTGCTATCTCTCTTTCATTCTCTCCCTCTCAAATAAATAAATAAAATCTTTAAAAATAAATAAATAAACTGTCCCTGTTGGCAGACATGTAGATTACTTACAGTCTTTTGTACATACATTATTCCTTGCAATATCATTGGCACATTTTGGTGTCTGTCTATAGGATAAAAACCTGTGAGTGGAATTAGTAGGTCAGAGGGTACACGCATCTGTGATTTTTAGATAATTATTATCAAAATTACCTTTCATGGGCACCTGGGTGGCTCAGGTGGTTAAGTGTCTGCCTTGGGCTCAGGTCATGGTCACAGGGTCCTAGGATCAAGCCCTGCAGTGGACTCCCTGCAGGGATCCTGCTTCTCCCTCTCCCTCTACTGTTCCCCCTGCTGTGCTCTCTCACTCTCTTTGTCAAATAAATAAAATCTTAAAAAACAAAAACAAACAAAAACCAAAATTATCTTTCATGGAGTTTGTACTAAATTATACTTCTTTTACACTCCTTCATTCTTTGAGCAGTGCTCAACAAATGTTTGTTCTCTCCCCAACCCCAATCTCTACTCCTCCATGTGTCCCCCATTATTCTGAGAAATTTCACAAATGAGTGAAACTTGCTGGGCTAGAGAGATCACAGCTTAGTTTCCTAAAAAGAAATGTAGTCTACATTGATGCCTGAGAGATGGATGGGAGGAGCTAGATTTGGGAATTGATAGGGAGAGAAAAAGTGCTAGGTTGGCGGAATAGCA
Source organism: Neomonachus schauinslandi (assembly GCF_002201575.2). Classification (NCBI taxonomy): domain Eukaryota; kingdom Metazoa; phylum Chordata; class Mammalia; order Carnivora; family Phocidae; genus Neomonachus; species Neomonachus schauinslandi. The sequence goes on from NC_058406.1 coordinate 19,938,543, forward strand.
TATGAGTGATGCAAGAGAGAATAGAGGGTACTCAGTTCAGAACAGGTGGTCACAAAATACAAGTGGGAGAAGGATGACAGATGAGGTTGGTTGAGATGAGTGTGGGTGAAATGGTCCTAATAAAAGACATAGTAAACTGTGTTGAAGACTATGGACTTTATCCTAAGGTCAGTGGAGAGCCATTGAATGGTTTCTACAATAGGAGCAATAGGATCAGAATTAAGCTATAAAAAAACTTATCTTGGCTTCAAAATGAAGATTGCATAGGTTTAAATATAGCCAGACTAGGGCGCCTGGTGGCTCAGTCAGTTAAGTGTCTGACTCTTGGTTTCTGCTCAGGTCCTGATCTCACAGGCTGTGGGATGGAGCCTCATGTCAGGCTCCATCACAGTGTGGGCTTGGGATTCTCTTTTTCCTCTCCCTCTGTCCCTCCCTCTGCTCATGCACGCACTCTATTTCTCTCTCTAAAATAAATCAATCTTTAAAAATTAATAATAAATAAATAAATAAAGCCAGACCCGCTAAGGAGCTGTGGCAGTGATTCAGGAAGAGGCGGTAGGTTACCTGACCCTAGATAATGGTAATTTGGATAGAGAGAAATCAGTGAGTTTGAAAGACATTTAAGAGATAGAATAAACAGAATTCTTGGTGGCTTGATGTGAAAAGTTAGGCAAAGAGAAGTCAAGGGTGAAGGTCAAGTTTCTGACTTGACTGGCAGAGTAAATGATAGTATCATTCACTAAGGGAAGCACTGGAAAAGGAATAAGTTTGAGGGGAAAGATAAGCTCAATATGGATGTTTTGGAGTTGTATGTTATGCGTTATCTAGTGCTTTCTGGATAGGTAGTTGGAATACTTGGGTCTGAGCTTAAGATAAAGGTACACACTGGAGATGTTGATTTGGAAGCAGGGAACAGCATAGAGTTTGGAACAATGAAAGAGTTGTAATTGCCTTTGGGGAATGTGCAGAGTGGGAAGAAAGCCTAGGATAGAGACATAAAGAAGACCAACATAAGGGCCACATGAACAAAGAATATGCAAAGGGTACCAAGAAAGAGTAACTAGAGGAGTAGGAAGGAAAACAGAGAGAGATGGTGATGTCACAGAACCCAGAAGAATAAAGTTTCATTGAGGAGGAAGTAGTCAGCACTATCAAATACTGCCAGGGGCCAAGTAAGATAAGGATTAAGAAATGTCCATTGATTTAGGGCAAGGAAGCTACAGTAGTTACCTTGGCAAGAGCCATTTTTATGGTGTGTGGTATAGATGATAGAAGTGGGTTGAGGAATTACTGGGAAGTAAGGAAGTGAAAATATTGAGTATAGGCTACTCTCAGTCTGGCTATGAAGGGGAAGAGAAATGGAAGGCCATAGCTAGATGTGGATTTGGCATCAAGGAAGTACTTTTCTAGGTTAGAGGAACCTGTGCTTGTTTAATTCCAAGGGGAAGGAATCAGTGGAGAAAAGGGAAAGTTAAAGATACAGGAGAGCTAGAATATCATTCAGGGTTGGGGTTTTGTCAGATGAATGTTGCAAAAGAATGATTTTAGTAATGAATCATGTATTCTTAGGGGAATAGGAAGGGAAATAAAGACATGAGGCAGCATGTAAAGAGAGAATAGAGAGGTTGACTGGACTTTGAGGATTTTTTAGGATGAAGAATCAGTGAGGCATGACTTGAGATTATATATATACACACACTCTCTCTTCACTTACCAATATATCTTGGAAATCACTTGTATCATTTCATAGAGTTCTTTTTCATAGCTACATAGTACTGTATTATGTAGATGAGCCAAGATTTATTCAGTAAATATCCCATGTATGGACTCTTAGGGTTGTTTCTAATAGTTATAACAATACGATAATGAATAGCCTTACGTATATATGTATTTTAGTATTGCTGGAGATGTATCTTTAAGGTAAAAACCTAGAAGTAGGAGTGCTGGCCAAAGGGTAAATGCATTTATGATTTTGTTAGACATTGCCAAATTTTCCTCCATGGGAGTTGTACCATTTTGCCTTCCCAGTAGTAATGCATGAGAGTGCCTCCTTCTCCACAACTCAGCAACAGACTGTGTGGTTAAGCTTTGGAATTTTTTTACCATTCTAACAGATGAAAAAATGGTATCTCAGTATAGTTTTAAGTTACATTTCTCTTATGAGTAAAATTGAATACCTTTTCCATATGTTTAAGGGCTATTTTAATATAATTTTTGCTGATTTTGGTGTAACAAAAGAGGGGGAATAAGAATTTATATAGGTACCTGCGTATTTTTGCAAACACAAGCATAGAATGGATAAGCAGAAAGTAATGAAATTGGTGACCCTCTAGCGGATGGAAGATACAGGGTGGAGAGGTTAGAGAAAAGGGAGTAACCCTTTTCTGGACCTTTTTGTAGAGTTTTTACTTTTAGAACCATGTTGAGGTTTTGAACATTCAAAAAGTAAAATAAAATCAGCAACGATGGGGAGGAGGGGGATGCCAACTAACCCAAGTAATTTTTTTTTTTTTTTTAAAGATTTTATTTATTTATTTGAGATAGAGAGAGTGAGAGAGAGTGCACGAGAAGGGGTAGGGTCAGAGGGAGAAGCAGACTCCCCACTGAGCAGGGAGTCCGATGCGGGACTCGATCCCGGGACTCCAAGATCAGACCTGAGCCGAAGGCAGTCGCTTAACCAACTGAGCCACCCAGGCGTCCCCCAAGTAATTTTTGAACACAATACTTTGACTATATATATTCTTTGACCATATGTTTTTTGGGTTTTTTTTAAGATTTTATTTATTTATTTGACAGAGAGAGAGAGACAGCGAGAGAGGGAACACAAGCAGGGGGAGTGGAAGAGGGAGAAGCAGGCTTCCCGCTGAGCAGGGAGCCCGATGGGGGGCTCGATCCCAGGACCCCAGGATCATGACCTGAGCCAAAGGCAGACGCTTAACAACCAAGCCACCCAGGCACCCCTGACCATATGTATTTTAAAGACAAACTTTAGGGGTGCCTGGGGGGGGCTCAGTCGGTCTGCCTGTGGCTTGGGTCATGATCTCAGGGTCCTGGGATCAAGCCCCACATCGGGCTCCCTGCTCAGTGGGGAATCTGCTTCTCCCTCTCCCTCTGCTGCTCCCCCTGCTTGTGCTTTCTCCCTCCTTCCCTCTCTCTCTCTCTCTCAAGTAAATAGATAAAATCTTTAAAATATATATATATATAGAGAGAGAGAGAGAGAGAGAACTGGTATATTGGCAGCAATTGAGTAAGAGAGCCAGAAAAGAAGATGAGATTAGAGGATTTAAATTTACTATTAATTAGGATTAATTCTAAGATGTTTTGGTATATATTTTCCTTGGACATCTTTGCTCAGCATTCCACATCCCGCTTTAGTTACATGTACTAGCTCATCTTGTCTCAAGTGAGTTTTAATGTCATAACTGGACAGGAGCCAAATATCCTGGGATTCCAGTTTGTAGCCTACAGTCCTCACTTTTTTGGGTGGCACTTTCATTTTTGGTTCCATCACCAGGATCTTCCAAGTCCACTTTAAAAATTTTGACCACACTGTGATCCATTCTATTTCTTTCACTTGTGGGATTTCTTGGCACAATGTTCCACACGTGGAAGAGAGAGGGAGAGAAAAGGAATCTCACTTTACAAATAAGGAAAATAAAATTGAGGATTTCCAAGGTCACATAAGTGGTAAAAATAAGATTAATAAGATTGTATCAGGCCTGTCTGGCCCCACAGTTTATAATTCTTTCTACCTCAACCATGTGTCTTTAAGGGTTTAGCGGCACCCGGCTGGCTCAATCAGTAGAGCATGTGATTCTTAATCTCTGGGTTGTGAGGTCAAGCCCCACACTGGGTGTAGAGCTTACTTTAATTAATGAATTAATTAGTTAGTGGGGCGCCTGGGTGGCTCAGTTGGTTAAGCACCTGCCTTCAGCTCAGGTGATGATTGTGGGATCCTGGGATTGAGCCATCAGGCTCCCTGCTCTGCGGGAAGCCTACTTATCCCTCTCCCACTCCCCCTGCTTGTGTTCCTGCTATTGCTATCTCTCTCGTCAAATAAACAAAATCTTTTTTAAAATAAATAAATAAAATAAAAATAGTTCGTTGGTTTAACAAATAGTTCTTGGCTTGGTGGATTCATTCTCTTGCCTTATTAGTTTTCTTAATATTTTCCGTAAATAAGTTGCAAACATTACATATCTCACCTTCACAATCTGGCTTGATCGCTTTTTTGTTCCTGTTTTGTTTCTTACATAATTTGAGCATAAATTCATTAGAAACAAGTCATATCAAACTAGATTGGTCTTCTTTTTGAATATGGTTAGTAGACCAGAGAAGTTTTATAGTATAACCTTATTCTAACAAAGACTTATCAGAGGTGGGGGTTTTTTTTTGTAATATCCTTATAGAGAAGTAAATTATATACCAAGTTTATTAAATAGTCACCCACAAAGAAAAAGATGGAAGTGAGACCTGACTTTGTGAGAGATTTCAAGGAGTATTCTTTAGATCAGGGTTCAGCAAATTATGGCCTATGGGCCAAATCCAGCCTGCCACCAGTTTGTTAGCTTGTTTTAGTTTATTTTTTGTTTTATTGAAGTGTACAGTTCAGGGGTGCCTGGGTGGCTCAGCTGTTAAGCATCTGCCTTTGGCTCAGGTTATGATCCCAGGGTCCTGGGATCAAGCCCCGCATCGGGCTTCCTGCTCAGCAGAAAGCCTGCTTCTCCCTCTCCCACTCCCCCTGCTTGTGTTCCCTCTCACTTTGTCTCTCTCTGTCAAATAAAGAAATAAAATCTTAATAAATAAATAGTGTACAATTCAGTGTGCTTTTTAGTATTTTCACAAAGTTGTGCAACTACCACCACTATCTAATTCTAGACATTTTTATTGCCCCCAGAGGAAACCTTTTACCCATATTAGTAGTTACTACCTATCCCTAGTAGCCACTAGCCACTACTTTTTGTCTCTGTGGATTTTCCTATTCTGGACATCTCATAAAAATGGAATCATACAATACATGGCTATTTTGTATCTGGCTTCTTTTACTTAGCATGATGTCTTCAAAATTCATCCACTTTGTAGCATGAATCAGTACTTCATTCCTTTTTATAGCCAAATAACATTCCGTTATATGGATATACCACGTTTTGTTTATCCATTCATTGTTGGTGGACATTTTGGTTGTTTCCATTTTTTAGCTATCATGAATAATGCTGCTATGAACATTTGTGTACAAGCTTTTGTGTGATCATATATTTTCAGTTTCCTCGGGTATATACCTAAGAGTGGAATTGCTGGATCATATGTTTTTTGTTTGTTTTTATGTTTAATTTTTTGAGGAACTGCCAAACTGTTTTTCAAAGTGGCAGCACCATTTAACTTTGCCAGGAGAAATGTATGAGAGTTCTAGTTTCTCCAAATCCTCACATATATGATTTAAAATGTTTTTCTCCCATTTTGTGGGTTGTCTTTTCACTTTTTTGATAGTGCCTTTGACACAAAAGTTTTTAATTTTAATGAAGCCCAAATTATTTTTTTCCTTTTATGACTTGTGCTTTTGGTGTCATGTTTACAAAACCATTAATCATCAATTACAGCCCCACCACCAAAAAAAAGGGGGAAAAAGGGGGGGATACCATTGCCTAATCCAAGGTCACAAAGGTTTATACCCATGTTTCCTTCTAAGAGTTTCATACTTTTTTTTTTTTAAAGATTTTATTTATTTATTTGAGAGAGAGAATGAGATAGAGACAGAGAGAGCATGAGATGGGGGAGTGTCAGAGGGAGAAGCAGACTTCCTGCTGAGCAGGGAGCCCGATGCGGGACTCGATCCCGGGACTCCAGGATCATCACCTGAGCTGAAGGCAGTTGCTTAACCAACTGAGCCACTCAGGCGCCCAGAGTTTCATACTTTTTAGATCTCATATGTAGGTCCTTGATCCACTTTGAGTTAATTTTTGTATATAATGTGATGTAGGGGTCCAACTTCATTCTTTTGCATGTGGATATGCAAGCCACTGTCTTCAAAGATCCTTTAAGCTTGTTCCTAAAGGTGGATGTTCCTAACTTTTTCTAGGTTTTTTGGTATCTCTCTCCTTCATTATGGTAGAACTTTGTCTCATGTTGCCGTGGACATGGACCTGTTTTTGTTTATCCTACTATTTATTCCCTTTTTTCCCAGTACTTTATACATAATGGGTATTGAATAAATGAATTTTCTATTTGGTCATAGTTTAGGGTAGCAATTTAATAGCTGCAGAAAATAACCCTTTTGGAAAAGTAAGTAAATAGGAAGGAATGCAGTTGTTCAAGATGTGTACCCTTTCTGAGTATCCTAGCCATGTGGGAGGGGTCTTTGAGAGCAGGATCTGGAAGATACACACATAAGTATCCCAGGTATATGAGAGAGTATACCTGAGGACTAGTCCAGGGGTGGGGGCCAGCGTTTACCAAAGTGTGCTTGCATATATTACATTTACATCATTTGATCTTCACAGTGATCTTGTCAGGTTTACATGATCATCATCCCAATTTCTAAATGAAAAATATGAGGTTTGGAGAGTCTTTTTTTTTAAGATTTTATTTATTTGTCGGAGAGCGAGCAGAAGCAGGGGGAGTGGCAGGCAGAGGGAGAAGCAGGCTCCCCACTGAGCAAGGAGCCTGATGTGGGATTTGGTCCCAGGACCCTGGGATCATGACCTGAGCCAAAGGCAGATACTTAACTGACTGAGCCACCCAGGCATCCCAGTTTGGGGAATCTTACGTGACTACTCATACACCTAGGAAGAGGCCAAGCCAGAGTTGAACCCCGACAACTCTTTTTACTTTACAATTCTGATTGTCACTAACCAACTTCAGCTTGTTGTATAAAATAAATTTGGACAAAAGGCTCTCTAGTCCCTTTGGTTATACCAGGATACACACTGATTTGTAGACTTCCTAACTCTTTGCTTCCCCCCCTTTTTTTAATTCCCTTATACAATGGTTCCTATTTTTTTTTCCTCTAGAAATGAATGACTAGAATGACTTTTATTATTTTCCCCTTATGGATCCCACATTTCGATAGATTGCTGTCCACTAACTTGTACTTTTTTATTTATTTTCAAAGATTTTATTTAGTATTTGAGAGAGAGAGAGAGGCGAGAGGATGCACACACAAATGGGGGAAGAGGGAGAGGGACAAGCAGACTCCATGCTGAGTGTGGAGCCTGACACGGGACTCAGTAGCATGACCCTGAAATCATGACCTGAGCCAAAATCAAGAGTCAAGACACTTAATTGACTGAGCCACCCAGGCGCCCCTACTAACTTGTATTTATTAATAATGTTTCCCATTTTATTTTATTTTTAAAGGTTTTATTTATTTATTAGAGAGAGACAGTGAGAGAGGGAACACAAGCAGGGGGAGAGGGAGAAGCAGACTTCCCGCCGAGCAGGGAGCCCGATGCGGGGCTCGATCCCAGGACGCTGGGATCGTGACCTGAGCCGAAGGCAGACGCTTAACCGACTGAACCACCCAGGCACCCCATAGTGTTTCCTGTTTTAATACACTTTCCACACCATTACTGCTCATCAGGCTCCTGAGTAGCACAGGTGATATACTTAGCATTACAACCCAGATTTTATAAGGGTCCCTGGGTGGCTCAGTCAGTTGAGTGTCCGACTCTTGGTTTCAGCTCAGGTCATGATCTCAGGGTCATGAGATTGAGCCCCACGCCTGACTGTGCGCTCAACAGGGAATCCGCTTGAGATTTACTCTCTCTCCCTCTGCCCCTTCCCCCTCCACACACTCTTCTCTCTCTTTCTCAATAAATAAATAAATCTTTAAAAAAACACACAGATTTTATATATTTCCAGTCAAATGCCAAAAAACAAAACAACAAAAAAATAACATTAGGTCTAGTCTCGGCTGACCAGCCACCTGTAAATGTTCTTTTCCCACTAGAATTTTAAAATACATCAACTCAGGACGCCTGGGTGGCTCAGTCGGTTAGGTGTCTGCCTTCAGCTCAGGTCATGATCCCATGACCCTGGGATTGAGTCCTGTGTCAGGCTCCTTGCTCAGCGGGGAGCCTGCTTCTCCCTCTGCCTGCCACTCCCCCCTGCTTGTGCTGTCTCTCTCTCTGTCAAATAAATAAAATCTTTTTAAAAAATGCATCGGGGCACCTGGGTGGCTCAGTCATTAAGCGTCTGCCTTCGGCTCAGGTCATGATCCCAGGGTCCTGGGATCGAGCCCCGCATCGGGCTCCCTGCTCTGCGGGAAGCCTGCTTCTCCCTCTCCCACTCCCCCTGCTGTGTTCCTGCTCTCACTCTCTCTCTCTGTCAAATTAAAAAAAAAAAAAAATCTTAAAAAAAAAAAATGCATCAACTCACCAAATTTGCAACTAACTTATATGTACAACACTAAGGTAGAGGGGGGTATGGTTTAACCTTTGGAGGAATATTTCATAGCCATTTGAAGTTTATGAGGAGATTATAATAACATAGGCAAAGGCTAATGTTACATGTTTGGAGAAGAGGAGGAGAAAAAACATCATCAGTTCTGTGAGGACAGGAGATGTGTCTGTTTGACTCAGTCATGTCTCTCTCAGCCCAGTATAATACTGGCAGGCACATAGCATTTAAGTTTTAGGCGATACAGCTCAGAATTTAAAAAGGCGGTCTGACATCATGGTTAACAGCCAAGCTCTGGAATCTGTCAGACGTGGGTTCATAATCTGGCTATACTATTTACACAATGTGGGGCTACACTACTAACACAATTTCCTCATCTGAAAAATCCAAATAGTAATGATGTTTCCATCATAAGACCATTGTAAAGATTAACTAAAAGCATATATATGGGGCATCTGTGTGTCTCAGTTAAGCTTCTGCCTTTGGCTCAGGTCATAATCCCAGGGTCCTGGAATTGAGCCCCGCATTGGGCTCTCTGGTCAGCAGGGAGCCTTCTTCTCCCTCTCCCCTTAAATAATAAAAATCTTTAAAAAATAAATAAAAATAAAAGCATATATGGAGGTCACTGTAGTGTCCCTAGTACATGGTGAGATAGTGCTCAGTATATATCAGCTATTACTATTGCTATTATTATTATTACTTTTTTCTCTCTTTATTGAGGTATGATTTACAGAAAAATAAAGTCATAGGTCTCAAGTATTGAGTTAGATGAGTTTTGACACTTGTATAACTACTACCTGCAGCAAATTGGAAAGTACTTCCATCACCATAGAAAGTTCTCATGGTGCCCTTTCCAGTCAACCCTCCTACCTCAGAGCAACCACATTCTGGCTTTTGTCTCCAAAGATTAGTTTTGCCTGTTCTTTACTTAATGTAAATGGAATTAGATAGTGTATTTTTGTATGTGTTTGGCTTCTCTTGCTTAGCATAATTTTTTGAGTTTCATCCATGTTGCATGTATCTATAGCCCGTTCCTTTTCATTGCTGAATAGTATTTCACTGTGTGGATAGACTGCATTTTATTTATACCTTTTCTGTTGATGACCATTTGAGTTAATTCCAGTTGGAGCTTTGATTTATTTATTTTTTATTTTTTTAAGATTTTATTTTTAAGTATTCTCTATACCCAACATGGGGCTCCAGCTCACAAACCGAGAGTAAGAGTCACACACTCCATCGAGCAAACCAGGTGCTCCTGGAGCTTTTAAAAATAAAGCATCTATGGATATTCTTATGTCAGTCTTTGTGTGGATAAATGTTTTAATTTCTTTCAAGTAATTACCTAGGAATGGAATTTCTGGGTCATAGGGTAGATATAAGCTTAACTTTCCATGAAACTGCCGAGTGGTCTTTAAGGTGATGGTAGCACTGAGATCTCTTTTTATTTATTTATTTTTTTTAAAGATTTTATTTATTTATTTGACAGAGACACAGCGAGAGAGGGAACACAAGCAGGGGGAATGGGAGAGGGAGAAGCAGGCTTCCCGCCGAGCAGGGAGCCCGATGCGGGGCTCGATCCCAGGACTCTGGGATCATGACCTGAGCTGAAGGCAGACGCTTCACGACTGAGCCACCCAGGCGCCCCGAGATCTCTTTTTAAATGGGCAGTAATAAGCATGACATCTGAGGTATGCAGCATAGCCAGAGAAATATTTTGGAGTTATATTGACCTGGGTTCCCAGCTGGACTCTGATGTTTATAATTTGTGTGACCCTGGGTAAGTAATTTTGTATCTCGGAGACTTGGTCTTACCTGTGGAAAGGGAGTGATAATGAGATCATATATATTAATATCTAGCATTCTACCTACTAGTGTCATATGAAGGTGGGACTGTAGTGCAGGCTATAAGGGGTACGTAGTCTGTAAAGAATTTAAAAGCAGTAATAAAACCCATTGTAAATCCATTTGCTTTTTATCATCATTATGCACCTGAAATTCTGAGCACTGTTAGGATAAAATACTTCTTCCTGCCTCCTCCTCCTCCCATATACCACACCACCCAGCAGATTATAGGGACTTACAACAAATAGTAATTATAATCAATATTTAACAAAGTTAAACAGGAACCAAGAGGTTGTAACTTGGAGTGTAAGTGAGATTTAAGACTTTTCTTGCAGGTTCTCTGTGCACTTTCTGTTTCCTCTAGGTCCCTGATGTGCAAAGCTCACCCTAAATAGCAGTATTTCCAAGGGTCCAGGGAGGCACACAAAGGTCTGTTCCTCTCTAGGAGCTGTCTCTAAGCAGTCCCTCTTCTCACTTCCTTAAAAGTTTGAGGTTTTATCCCTTTATTGTTTACTCACATTTTAATTCTGGTATGTCATAGGCATATTTTCTTCCATTGTATTCCACAGTGTAATTACAGATTGTGACCATACATCTAAGCCAGCCTTAGTTATCAAGGCCAAAATAACTCCTCTTAAACACTCTGTTCCTTATAAAGTAGCTTCCCAAACAGGTGTTCTAACTTATAGAGACTTTTATTAATACTTTTTGTCAATAGTTACTTTGTATTTTTGTAGAATCTGATTTGAGCTTTATCTCTATACTCCCTTCAACTTACCCACCTCTAAGCTAGGTTTTACCATGTGAAAATTAATCATAAGTATCATATTTGTCTACTCTGGCCTGTCTTCTGTACTTTAGATGGGTTACTGATTTGAGGACAAATACAATAATTCTAGAGGCATTCATCCATTTCTCAGACAGTACTTAAGAGCTCAGGCTCTCAAGTTAAAATCCTGCTTCCTGTCCTCACTGTTAGTGGTGCCACATTAGGCAGGTCCAGTGTGTGGGGGGTTTTGTTTCTTTTTACACACGATCAAGCAATTCTCCAACACCAAACGGGTGCCCTACAATTTAACTCAATTCTGACATTATCGATCTGGCGATAGATAGCATCACATTGCACAGGTTAAGGGCTTAGTCTTATAAGACGGCCCCGCCGCCCCTTGCACCACCCCCTGCAGATGCCAGTCACAAACCCAGGTTATATCACCTGTAGTTCTGACCAACCGTCCATAGATTGGAGGTTCCAACAACCTCCTCCTGGGATTTGATTAATTTGCTAGAGTGGTTACATTACTCAGCAACATTTTACTTACCAGATTACCCATTTATTCTAAAAGGGTATAATTCAGGAACAGCCAGATAGAAGAGTTGCCTAGGACAAGGTATGTAGCAAGGGGTGCAAAGCTTCCACAGCCTCTTGGAATGTGCCACTCTCCACATGTTTACTGATGCATAGGCTCTCTGAACCCTGTTCTTTTGGGTTTCTGTGGAGGCTTCATTACATAGGCATGACTGATTAAAATATTGGCCATTGGTGATCTATTCAACCTCCAGCTCCTCTCTGACCTCTGGGGAGTAGGACCGAAAGTTCTTTTTTTGGGGGGCGCCTGGGTGGCTCAGTCGTTTAAGCGTCTGCCTTCAGCTCCGGTCATGATGCCAGGGTCCTGGGATCATTACCTGAGCCGAAGGCAGACATCCAACTAACTGAGCCACCCAGGCACCCCTGGGGCTGAAAGTTCTAACCCTCCAATCATATGGTTGGTTCCTCTGGCAACCAGCCCCCATCCTTAGGTGCTTTCCAAAAATCAATTTACATAAACTCAGGTGTGGTTGAAAGGGATTCGTTACAAACGTCAAGACATCTTTTTCTCTGTTATCACTAGGAAATCCCAAGGGCTTTAGGGGCTCAGAAATGGGGAAGAAGACCTAGTAAGTATTTCTTTTTTTTTTTTTTTTAAAGATTTAATTCATTTATTTGTCAGAGAGAGAGAGAGCACAAGCAGGGGGAGGGGCAGAGGGAGAGGGAGGAGCAGGCTTCCCGCTGAGCAGGGAGCCTGACTTGGGGCTCGATCCCAGGACCCTGGGATCACGACCTGAGCTGAAGGCAGACATCCAACCAACTGAGCCACTCAGGTGTCCCCAAAGAAGTATTTCTTATTATAAATTACTATAAATTACAATATCACAGCAGGTTACCTAACCTCTCTGAGCATTGCTTTTCTTATCTGTGAAATGAGGAATGACACTTGTTTCTTACATAGGATAATGCATGTGGAGTCCTGAGTTGGTGTCCTATTGCCGCCATAAGAAGTTACCACAAACTTAGTGGCTCAAAACAACACAAATTTATTATCTCACAGTTCTGTAGATCAGAAGTCTGACCCAGGTCTCACCAGGCTAAAAGCAAGGTCTTGACAGGGCTGTGTTCCTCCTGGAGGCTGTAGGGTCGAATCCATTCCTTTGCAGTTCCCAACTCCTAGAGGCTGCTGCATTTCTTGACCCATAAGCCCCTTCTCCATCTTCAAAGCCAGCAAGAACAAGACAAATCCCTTTCCCACCTACATCTCTCTAGTTTGCAGCCAGGAAAGGTTCTCTGATTTTGAGGACTCATGTGATCGTATTGGGACCCCATGGATAATCTAGAATACAATCCCCATTGCAGAGACCTTAACTTTAATCACATCTGCAAAGTCCCCTTGCCACCAAACATTACATATTCATAGGTTCCAGAGCATCAGGACACAGACGCTGGGGGCCATTTTTCTGCCTACCACAAGTACTTAGCACTGTGCCTTGCTCTTTGTAAGCCCTCAGTAAGTGGTGATCACTTAAGGCCTTTGGTACTCTGGGAGATTGCAAGCTATAGATGTGATCCCAGGCACAGTAATTTACATCCTGGTGGGAAAATGAAACCACTGAGGACAGAAATTATTCTGACCCAAAGAGAGTGACCAGAGCCATGTGTGGGGGTTTCAGCCAAGGGAATGTGAGAGAGGCTCAGGTCAGCAAGTGATCTGACAAGTCTGAACAGAGTGAATGCACGTAAGTGCAGAACCCAGAAAGAGATGTGGTTCAATCCAGATGAGAATCTTTATAGGACAAAGGGTAAGAGGGAAGGAGAAGGCAGAAGAAAAGCGTTTCTAACCAGATAGTTGGGGGCGCGCCTGGGTGGCTCAGACGGTTAAGCCTCTGCCTTTGACTCAGGTCATGATCTCAGGGTCCTGGGATCGAGCCCCACATTGGACTCCCTGCTCAGCAGGGAGTCTGCTTCTCTTTCAACCTCAGCCTCTGCTCTTCCCCCTACTTGTGTGCGCGCTCGCACTCTTTCTCCCTCCCTCAAATAAATAAAATCTTAAAAAATAAAATAACCTGGGGCACCTGGATGGCTCAGTCGTTAAAGCATCTGCCTTCGGCTCAGGTCCTGTGGGATCGAGCCCCACATCGGGCTCCCTGCTCCGCGGGAAGCCTGCTTCTCCCTCTCCCTCTGCCTGCCGCTCTGCCTACTTGTGCTCTCTCTCTTTGTTTCTAATAAATAAATAGAATCTTAAAAAAAAAAATCTTTAAAAAAGATAAAATAAAATAACCTAACCAGATAATTGTTCATATCTCTCGATCCTTCCTGTTGGTCCCACTGGATTCATTTGTTCATTCAGGCAACAGATACGTGCCAGGTTCTGTATCTGGCCTTGGGGATACAATGAATATAAGACACAAAGCCTGCTTTCTCAGGGCTACGTCTAGTGAAGCAGACAATCATGTCAACATAGAGCCATAATCCAGTGTGACAGGAGGAGCCCACAAGGAAGGGTATGCCTCCTTCCCAAATTTACAGGACAGGAAAGGCATCTTGAAGGAAGTACCCATAAACTGGGACCTGAGTTTGAGCTATCAAGTTAGCATGCTTTGGGCCACAAGTAACAGTCCAAGTCAAATGACCTTAAACAATAATGAACTGACTGTCTCACTTAGCTGAAGTCCAGAAGTAGAGTAGGCATCAGTATTGGTTACTCTGGTCACTTTTGCTCCATTTTTTTTTTATTAACATATAATGTATTATTTGTTTCAGAGGTACAGGTCTGTGATTCAACAGTCTTGCACAATTCACAGCGCTCACTGTAGCACATACTCTCCCCAATGTCTATCACCCAGCCACCCCATCCCTCCCACTCCCCACCACTCCAGCAACCCTCAGTTTGTTTCCTGAGATTAAGAATTCCTCATATCAGTGAGGTCATATGATACATGTCTTTCTCTGATTGACTTAATTTCTCTCAGCATAATACCCTCCGGTTCCATCCACACTCCTGCTCCATTTTTGTATTTCCCTTTGGCTGGGCTGCCCTCTATGTGTTGACTTCACTCTCAGGCTGGCTTCCCTTGTGTGGCAATTCCAGGTGTCACATCCATACACCCAGCGTCCAAAAGAAGAAAGGCATCTCTCTCATAGACTGTCTCCTGAGAATGAGGAAATTCCTTTTCCAGAAGCCTCCTTGCAGCTGTGCCCTTGGCATCTGATTGGGGTCACAGGCTGGCTTCTGAGCCAATCCCTGTGCCCAAGTGAATGCCATGTCCAATTTGGTTAAGGAAGGCCTAAGTTCCTAAACCTATCAGTTTGGCAAGGACAGTGGATTTATACTTGCTGAAACACATGGTCTAATTTGGAACAGGGAGATAAGTAAATGAAAATCTAGGTACCATTAGGAATGAAGGAGGGTGGGAGAACAGAAAACAGTATATAGGAATGCCTAGTGACTTGTTCCTTCCTTCTCCAATATAGGACTCACTTCTGCCACTTTATACCTTCTGCTTTTCATGGGTTCTGTTTCCTCATGGCTCTGGCTTTACCATGATTTCTCTCTGTGCATGCTTTCACCTTCAGCGTCTGTTGGTAACTGCCTCACTCTCTCCATGTTTCTCAATTCAGACCCCCAAGCTCAAGACTCTGTCCCAGTTAACCTTACTATACCAGGCTCCACCTACTTGAAGTAAGCTCCAGAAGATGAGGGACTTTGTTTTGTATACTGCTATATCCCCAGTGTCTAAACAGTACCTGATATGCAGTGGGTGCTTGACAAATTAAATATATGCCAAATGGATGAAAGATCAGCCTTCTAGTTAATTGGCTGTCTTTGAATCAGATACTCCTCTGGGCAAATTTTCTGTGGCTGAGGGGATGTCCCAGGAAGGGGACACGTCCCTTTTAGTGGTAGGAGCAGAAATTTGTTTGGATCTCACTTCTACTGCTTACTTTGATCTGAACTTCAGTTTACTTTTTTGCAAAATAGGATCAATGAAACCTGCCCTTTAAAAGGCTCAGGTGGGGGTTCCTGGGTGGCTTAGTCAGCTAAGCGTCTGCCTTTGGCTCAGGTTGTGATCTCAGGATCCTGGGATCAAGCCCCTCGTCGGGCTCCCTGCTCAGCAAGGAGCCTGCTTCTCCCCCTCCCTCTGCCGCTCCCCCTGCTTGTGCTCTCTCACTGTCTCTCTCAAATAAATAAATAAAATCTTTTAAAGGTGTTGAGTATTAAGTGAGATCATGATTATGAAAATATTTTATATATTATAAGATACTAGGCAGTGTAATTCAATTCTGGTCACTCACATGCACCAGGAAAACACTAATGATGGAAAGGCCAGTTTACCTGTTTAGTTCTACTTCTTGGTGTTGAGTCCCCACAGGAGAACCTCTAACTGGCTCTCTTGTCCCTTTCCATTTGCTCCCCCAGGGTCACTCAGGATGTGTCAACTGTCTGGAGTGGAACGAGAAAGGAGAGTGAGTATGAGCTAGAGCACTTGAGAAGGTGCTGGAGATGGGAGTGGGGAGCTGGGAGAGGGGACTTTCCTCCTTCTTAGTAGATCTAAGGAAAAGAAACTGCTGCTCTTTTCTGTGTACTTAAGTTTAGTCCATCATTATCAACACACAGTTGAACAGTGACTTGGGTGACCACCCAAACCCTGTTTTTTTGATAATCTAATGCATTTAAGGAATAATGAGAAATCCTTAGGATAAAATAGAAGAGATTCAACTAAGGTTTATAAGATAACGTTGAATTCTGTGATATCTCCTGTTCGTCACACTCTGTGTGGCTTCATTCCCTATGAACAGGGGACGTGGGGGAGGGGAGCGTGGCCTGGGAACTTGAGGAGAGGTCAGAACCCTTCATTCTGCTTGCAGTTTGCTGGCCTCTGGTTCCGATGACCAGCACACAATTGTGTGGGACCCTCTGCACCACAAGAAGCTGCTCTCCATGCACACAGGACACACGGCAAATATCTTCTCTGTCAAGGTGAGCAGGATAAGGCCCAGAACAAGTAAAAGGCATGACTGGGCTGTGCACATGGTTGTGTTTGCCCATTTGTGTCCCACATACCCCCTGGGGTCACAGACACCTTGGTGATCTGAGCATCTGACTGTGATTCCTGAAACCCCATCTCTTTTCCATGTTCTGCTTCCTCACTTAGGGCTGCAAGGCCAGCTCTAGGTGAATTTATATTTATTTGAGTGGTGATGGTGGGTGGTATGGTTCCAAGCATGAACTTAAATAGCAGGAAGACCTATGTTTGACCCCCTTATCTGCCTCTTAGAAGCTCTGTGACCTAGGCAAGTCACCTGACCTCTTTGAGCCCCTTTATTCATCTGTAAATATGAAGTAGCTTAGGAAAACCCCCCGGATTCATGAGTAAATGAGTCAGTAACCCTTTAATTTTAGAAGGGAAGCAGCAAATCACAGGCTTAATACTATAGTCAATGAGATGATTGTAAAAAAGCACCTGGCACAAGTGCATTTAGCTGTTCTTCGTTCAAGCTACTGATTTGTTGGTGGAAGTGAGCCGAGGAGAAGTGGAAACAGACTTACAAGTGTCTTCAGACCTCTGAAGCCCTGTAAGTGGAAATGACACGAAACTTCTGCCTTTTGGTCCCAGAGAACAGACGTGCGGTTAGTGGCTCTTGAAGTCCACAGAAGCAAATGTGGGCCTGATGAAGGAGCAAAGGGTCAAATGCTTAGAGCAATTTGGAAAAGATAGAATGTGCCCTTTGAGAATGTAGTAAATGTCCAAGAACTGAGGTACTCTCCACACCGGGAACTTTATCTGTCAGGTTTACGGTTGGAGGAAATGACTTTCAAGGACCTTTCCAGCCCTGAAATTCTATAATGGATGTATGTGAGAGAGGCTGTCCTTTGGAAAGCCTCACTAAGCTAAGAAATATTTTCCTAATTAATATCAAGAAGAATCACAAGACACATGAAGAAGAAGGTAGATTTGAGAGCTGAGAACCTACTTATTTCCCTAAACCCTGCCTCCTTCCCGAGCTCTGGTTTTCACCTCCTGTTCCAGGGACCAATCCTAGATGATTTTCTGCAATTTTAGAGACAGAACAATGCTGATTCACCTCCTGCATGGCAAACAGACTGTTTTCTGTCCCCTGAAAAGTGTCAGGTTCAATTTGAATCCATGGGGTGGCATCTGGGAAAGGGCTCTGTGCCATCAGTTCAGCATCATAGAGCACAAAATGTTGAGTTCAGAAACCGGAATTTGACAATGGTCTTGATACTCACTAATAGTAAAATTTGGGGCAACGCACTTTCATTCACAGACCCTCAGCCTCCTGTGAAAGTGTAGAAAAGGATTCTCTCTTCAGGTAGTAACGCTACACTACACGTATTTTTACTTAACCCACAAGCTCCCCCTGGTGGCAACTACAGTGTATGATGAGTGAGGCACTAGTCCTCAAGAGCTCACCTACTCATTTCTGTTGTGCATGAAGTACGTGCTGTCTCCAGACAGGATTAAAGACTACTAGTTGCCCCTAAAAATAATTAAATTCCATCTGTTTCATCTAGCCCTTGTCCTGGTGAGCCATTAGATAGTGGTGTGTGGAAAGAGTGAATTGTTGCTCTTTTCATGTAATAGGACTTGAGCTCTTTAAATGCAGAGTAATGCCTCAACCCCAGCACCCGTTCAGCCTTGTTACGGGTTGAGAGAAGCTTTTCAATTAAGAAAGAAGATAATTAAAATTTTTGAATTCAAGAATGAAGAGAAAGAGTCAACTAACCCCATAGCCAAATATTTCTTCCTCAAAACGAGGTGATAGAACTGCACACTTTTTAAAAATTACTGTTCAAAGCTATATTTATGGCTGTTCTTACCACATGTCATTTGGAATATTCTATTCTCAACTTCATCTGAATGGTCTGGTTCTCAGCTACATGGAGATGTTTCCTCCTGATGCTCAATCCTTCCCAAGGGTCCAACATTTGAGCCATTTCCAGTATTTGTCATTATGAGGAGTGCTGCTCTGAGCATTTCTGCACAGGTCCCTTTTTTCTAATAGAATTATTTCTCAGGAGTGGAAGTTTAGGGTTAAAAGATAGAAACATCTTTTATTTGGTTACCTATTGCCAGATTGTTCTCCGGAAATATTTGAACCAACTTAAAATACTACTTCCTTCTTAAAACACTGGAATCCTTTTCACTTTAAGGCTAATTTATTATGTAATCCTCAGGTTATCAAATAGTCTTCATGAGGCAATATGCACATGGGAATCAGACATACTTGAGTTAACTCAATGTTAGTGCTAAACCTCAATTTTAAGTGGGTTATTTTAAATATCAATAAGATAAGGTATGTGCCCAGGTGTCTAGCACATGGTAAATGCTTAGTAAATGGTAACAGCTGTGATTATCACCCACTCAGCTCTTACCTGGGGAAGAATCAGAGGAAAAGGGTTCCTTAGTCCAGTCTGGCCTAAATCAGGACTATTCCAGCAAAGTAAAGGTGTATGTCCCAATTTTGACCTATAGGCCTATGGGCTGGGCTGATGCTTGAGAGCCACTTGCCTTAGTGGACTGTCTTGGGCTCATTTTCTTACCTGAAATGAAGGAAAGAAGGTGCTAACATCCAGGCTAGTCTTCTTTCCTGGCCAATCCTATCCCCACTGCCTGCCAATCTCTTCTTCAATCTCTCTGGAGCAGTTCCTGCCTCATGCTGGGGACCGCATCTTGATCACGGGGGCAGCTGACTCCAAAGTGCATGTCCACGACCTGACAGTAAAGGAAACAATCCACATGTTTGGAGACCACACAAACCGGGTAAAACGCATCGCCACAGCGCCCATGTGGCCCAACACATTCTGGAGTGCTGCTGAGGATGGGCTTATCCGGTAAGGGCCTGAGGCATGGAGTGGGGCCTGCATCTCCCCTGCTCCCACTGCATGTTGGCTCCCCCCATCCCATCTGCCCCTACTGCTTCCTTCCACAGGCCTGGTTCCTTCCCTTCAGCAGAGTTGCCTTATTTGTCTGCCCAGGGCACTTGTCTGTGAACATACAACTGGGAACATTTGCTTGTCCTGCTCTCCTCTTCCCCACTCTTTACCCTCTCCTCCACTACATCCAGGCCTGCCGGCCTGCTGTCACCAACAGAGGCAGCCTCCTCTGGGCTTTCACACTTAATGTTCCCTCCACCTGGTTATCTCTGTCCCCAGTTCTTTCCATGTTTGGCTCTCTCTCACCCTGAGATCATTTTAAGAATCACCTCAGAAGCATTTTCTCTGACTATCCTGTCTGAAGTAGACCCCTCCCCCATTTTTCTGTCTCAGCACGCTAATTGTATCCTCTATAACTCCAGTCACCATTTGTAATTCTTTATTTACTTGTTGGTTTATCTTTTTGTCTGTATCACTCACCGAACAGTGAAGTGCCAGAGCAGCTCCATCTCTCTCTTGTCCCTGGTTCTGTTCCTAGAGCCCAGCACTGTGCCTAGCATGTAGAGGTGCTTGATACATTTCTCTCAAATAGTTGAACAGTGGGCATATGTGTAAGAAGGGGATAGCCAGCCAGAAATGGTAAAGTGGACTTTCCCCCTTTCCAGTGGCCTGGTTTGTCAACCTTTGCCTCTACTTCCCTTCATCCTAAAATGGTCTCATTGCCCTTTAACTCCTTTCTGCAAAGGTGACCTTAGAACTTTTTCCTTATCTCTCCAACCTGCTTTAATGCCTACGGGACTTTATGCCCTCTTCCCTGTTACAAAGGAGGAGAGATATCTAAATCATACATGAACTATAAAACAACAGTTAGAAACAGGGCACTGATGTCAGACAGACCTGGGATCAAGTCCTGCTTCTGTCACTCAGTGTTTGGGGCAAGTCACTTTACCCCTGAATCTCAGTTTCTTCATCTATAATGGGAATTATTATAATATCTCTCTTGTTGGCCTGAGCATTAAAATCAAGATAGTGCCTGTAAAACCTTAGGATAGTACTTGGAAGACAGAAAGCACTTTGGTTGGTGGCAGGTACAATTCCTTGTTACTCTTGTTGACCCTGACTAACCAGGCTGTGCCAGGGCAGCAGGTAGAGGCTAAGCATCTAGGGTTGGAGCCTAAGTGCTTAGGCAAAGGTACGATCAGCGAAGGTGTCCTCGCAGAAGGTGAACATACATATGCTGGGCCTTCCAGAATAGACAGGATTTGGATGGGCAAGGAAAAGCAGAGTGGACTCCCCAACTTGAGCAGTTTGTGAAGGCAGGGTAAATAACCACATAGGGGATAGTTGTAATTGGCATCGTTAGCAAACTGAGGAACAAGGTTGGTGTGAAATCAGGTCTTAGAAACCAGACTGAGGAGTTCGGTAAAAGTAAACCAACAGTAAACTCATGCTAGAAGTATTGAGGAATCTCTGCAGTTTTTTGAGCAGGAGGGTGATGTAACAAAAACAGTATTTTAGGAAGAGCAATCTGGTGAGTTCAGCATAGAAAGGTAAGGCGGACAGGGTGGAGATTATTGCCAATGTCTAGGCAGAAGGTGGGTGAGCACACAGGGGACATCCTCCCCATTCCCTGTGCCTGTCTATTGGCAGCACAGCAGTCCCCCAAACTGCAGGGAGGGGTGTGCTACTGCCAGGGATGTCTGGCATGACCTTTACCTCCTGAGTGGGACTCAGGCTGGTCTTGAGACGCTGAGTGTTTCTAGATAGCTCTTAGGCAACCTCTAGATTCTCTTTTCTGTCACCTCCATTACTTCTTCTGTCTCCTGTAAGAAATTAGATTAAAAGTGGAGTTAAGGAGCAGAGCCAGGTGGTTAAAGGTGGTCTCCCCAGCTCTGCGCTATCCCAGCTTCAGAATTACTGGCAGTGTCATCCCGGACAGGCTTCATCGCTGCTTCAGCCTCAGCGTTCTAATGGTACCTGCGAACAGCACGAGGATTTAGATAATCCACGTACAACACTTAGGGACAGTACTGGACACAAAGCAGTTTCTCGCTGTTAGTGATCAGTAGTAGTAGTAGTTAATAGCAATGTCACTGACATCTTTACAGTAGTATTTACCTTAAGTAGTTATATAAAGAATAAGATTGTGTGAGAAGCCTATCTCAGGTGCCTGGCCCACAGTGAACACTCAAGAAATGGGAATGGTTTTTCAGGGCGCCTGGCTGGCTAAGTCAGAGGAGCGTGCAACTCTTAATCTCAGGGTCATGAGTTCAAGCCCCACACTGGGTGTAGAGATTACTTAAAAACAAAATCTTTGGAAAAAAAAAAAGAAAGAAAGAAATAGAAGTGGTGGTTTTTTGGGGTTTTTTTAAAGACTTTATTTATTTATTTGACAGAGAGAGAGAGCAAGAGAGGGAACACAAGCAGGGGGAGTGGGAGAAGCAGGCTTCCTGCGGAGCAGGGAGCCCGATGTAGGGCTCGATCCCAGGACCCTGGGATCATGCCCTGAGCCGAAGGCAGATGCTTAATGACTGAGCCAGCCAGGCGCCCCAGGAGTGGTGGTTTTTGACATTCTTATTATTTAGGAACAGGTCAAAGCTGCTCCCAGTTCCTTTGTATAACAAGGCCTTAGCTTCTCCCCCGCCTCACAGGGAGGACCCAACACCTATCCCCTAACGCTGTCCTCTCTCACAGCCAGTATGACCTTCGGGAGAACAGCAAACACTCGGAGGTGCTGATTGACCTGACAGAGTACTGTGGCCAGCTGGTGGAGGCCAAGTGCCTCACCGTCAACCCCCAGGACAACAACTGCCTGGCTGTAGGGGCCAGTGGGCCCTTTGTGAGGCTCTATGACATTCGCATGATCCATAACCACAGGTATGACTAGTTCAGCCTCCCGTGGGCAGGCCTCTGGGAACCTGCTGCCCCTTTCCCTCGTTGCCATGCCCTCTTCTTTTTGAGGTGGGTTTTTTAATTTTTGTGATTTTTTTTTTAAATTTAATCCATGTTTGTTTTGGAAAATAATGGAAAGTAAAATGAAGAAACGACCCATAAGCCACCACCTGAAACAAATCACTGTGTATAGTATTTGCTGCTTGTTCTCTTCCTGCAAGTATTTGTACAGAGTTATAATCTTGTACATGTAATTTCTTTTTTGTACATTTAAAATGTACATTTTATTTTATTCTTTTTTTTTTTTAAACAAATGGAGAATATAATGAGAAGCTCCATATAAGTCCCAGATCTGAGCAGCTCTGCCAGCCTGGGTTTTCAGTCGACTCCTGGGACAAGCGCAGGGATGTCTGGCCTGCTTTACTTTCATTTGTGGGTTTGGGCAACCACTGCTGTTCCTCACACTACATGACCTGGAGTGGACCTTGAACCTTAACTTCATCATCTGTAAAATGGGGATAATAGGGTGGTCATGAGGACCAAGGTGATGGATAGGACCTACTTGTAAAGCACTGTAATGTATGTGGCCATGGCTATCTATTTGGTGAAACTTTGGGGTTGCTCAGGTAAGGAAGAAAGGCACCCCCTTTCAAAGATAAAAATTTAGGTTTTCCTCTAGGGATTGTGGTCTGGTCTAGCCAGGGGTAGTGCTAGGGGTTATAACCTATACGGTTTGCCTTCCCACCAGGAAGAGCATGAAGCAGAGCCCTTCGGCAGGTGTCCACACCTTCTGTGACCGGCAGAAGCCTCTTCCGGATGGTGCAGCCCAGTATTACGTAGCAGGTAGGGCTCAGTCCAGCTCTGGACCCACATTCTTGGCTGGGTGTTGACTTTTTTCGGGGCGGTACAGGGAGATAGCATGGCGTGGTGGTCAAGAGCAAGGGTTTTAGAGCAAGGCAGATGTGAGCTTTCATCCTGACTGCTAGTAACCAGCCATCCTATGACCTTTGGCAAATTACTTAGCCTTGATGAGCCTTAATTTCTTTTCCATAAAATGGCATTGTAATGATTAATGAGATAAAGAATATAAAGCAATTAGCCTAGTGCATATAGTAAGTGCTCAACACTTGCAGCTGCTTTTATGATGAAGATAATTGCTACCATTATTGATATGGTTGGCTTCACACAACTCCCTTCCCCTCTGGGGGCGGGGAAGATGGGGAGCCTCACATTAGGGTAACTGAGCTGCTCCCCGCAGGTCACCTGCCAGTGAAGCTGCCTGATTACAACAACCGTCTGAGAGTGTTGGTTGCCACCTATGTGACCTTCAGCCCCAATGGCACAGAGCTGCTGGTCAACATGGGAGGGGAGCAGGTAGGTATGGTTGCCCAAGGTGGCTCTGCCCCACCACCACCCCACATTCAGCAGACAGGGCTTATACCTCACTTCCACTGCCATGAGGCAGACAAGAAGCAATAGCCTTATTGCAAATGACTGGTGAAGTGTAGGAGCAACAGAGCAACATGGCATCATTGGAATACCCAGAGAGGTGCCCTGGCCTTGGCTTTTGCTTAAGCTTTAGAACTGACGGACCTGTCTTCAAATTCTGGCCTTCTGTGTACTGTGAGTTTGAACTGTGAGTGTCTTCATTATTCTGAGCCTCAGTTTCCTCATCCTCATTTTCCTAGGAGGAAACCCTGGGGCTCAGAGCCAGGCTTTGGGGTAAGACCAGCTGTAGGAGTGTTCCTTGATAATGGGCAGTTACTAACCCTTCCGTTTTCGTGTTCTCGGTCAGGATATTTAGTAAGCCTTGCTTAAATCCATTTATTTTACAAACACTCACTGAGCACTTACTCTGGGATTAGCATTATTATAAAGATGAAGGAGACAAATGTGAAATACGATCCAGCCCAGGTTGACAGGGGAGACATGGCAAGTGAACCAGTTGATGACATTACAAGGCAAGGTGGATTATGTACCAAAGAACTGGGATGGAGAGCAGGCGAATACGGTTCTGGCTTCAGATTGCTGAGCCATCACCTGGCCTAAAGATAGCATAAGGATGAATAGAAAGGCAGTCTAGCAGAGTGGTTTAGAGCCAGACAGACTTGGTTTTGGGTCCTGGCTGTACCACATGCTGCTTTTATGGCCCTGGGTAAATAAAGTCTGAGCCATATTTCTTCATCTATAAAGGGGGTGATAATAATAGTACTTCTTGGGACACCTGGCTGACTCCGTCGGAACAGCATGCAACTCTTGATCCCTGGGGTCGTGAGTTCAGAGTCCCATGTTGGGTGTAGAGATTACTAAAAACAATAAACTAAAGAAAAATAATAGTACCTCTTCATGATGTGGTTTCTAGGATGAAATGAGGTAAGTCATAAAAAACATTTAGAGTTCCTAAAGCAAAGTAAGACTTGAATAAACATTAAATAATAATAGATAATGTTCACTGAGAGAAGTAGGTAGCATTGTTACTTTGGACAAATTGCTTCCCTTCTCTGAGGTTTCAGTTTTCCCATCTGTAAAATGAGACATTTGGCTTTGTGACCTCTGAGGAGCTTTCCAACTTAAACATGTGTTTCTAATTAATGACAGTGTTTTAAGCAGTCCTCCCTCAGGGCCGGGAACTGGGAAGATGTTCCTGCCTGAAGTTTGCTCCACAGGAACCCCTCCTGGCCTTGCCGGATGGCTCCCTGCTCAACACTCACTGTGTTCCTGAGAGCCATCAAGCCACCAAGGCCTTGCTCACGGCCAACCACATTCTTAGCTCACAGCCTCCGTCTCTTTTCTTGACCCCTTCCACTCTAGGTCTATTTGTTTGACCTGACTTACAAGCAGCGGCCGTACACCTTCCTCTTGCCTAGAAAATGCCATTCCTCAGGGGGTAAGTTCTCTCTTGGGGTAGGGTATCTCTGCTAGGGAGCTAGGTATCTCAGCAAAGTGGCTGAGAAAGCTGCCCATTCCCTTGTGCTGTGGCTGTGATCCTCCGAAAGGACTAGATTCTCTGAACACTCTATACAGTAAGAAGGGAGGTAACAGTAGGTCAGAGAGATCTGTCAAAGGGGTTTGCATCATGGCCCTTTTCACTTCCCTCTGAAAAAGCAGTTTTTTTCCGTGGCTTGTCTCTTGAGGACCTGAAGTACTTGCCCTTCCTTTCTCGTCCTGGATCAGTCTCCTCACTGTCTCCTTCCTGGGGCCTACAGTTGATTTAGGCACCCCTCCCTCCCTTCCCCACACCCAGCTAAGGGTAGTGCCAAGTTGAAGCTGTGTCCCTCTCCAACCAGCAGAGGGCGCAAAGGCTTTTCTTTATGCACTTGCCTGCCTGTCAGAACTTGCTTTCTGGGAATGGATCTAACCCTGGGAGCATGGCCCACAGTGGACCCATCAGATCCTGTGATGGAAGCTGGAGGGCTGCTGAGGAGCAAATGAGGAGCTCCTCCTGAGTTGTTGTTCTTTCTCCCCACCCCTGCCAGAAGTTCAGAACGGCAAGATGTCCACCAATGGTGTATCCAACGGCGTGTCCAATGGCCTGCACCTTCATAGCAATGGCTTCCGGCTGCCGGAGAGTAGGGGACATGTCAGGTGAGGCCAGCCTGACTTGTCCAGCTCTCCCAGTCCCAATTACACCTTATGGTACCTTACAGTATAATTGGAGGGAAGAGCATGTGTTGTAAACCTTCCATCCAGGTACATACCTCAGAGTCTGGGGACTGGGGCAAGGCATGTAATGGAGTAATGAGTAGTGGTTCCAATACTGCTCCTACCTGGTAGGATTCCAGTCATGCTCAGACTGAAGCTCCAGTCCCTTGGTATCAGTAGCTGGGGCAGAACCCAGGGGCCAGCTGCCTCTTAGTACTGAGCTCTCTCTTTAAAGGTATTCCACATAGATGGGCTTCCCCCATTACATTTTTCTTTGTCCCACACCATCTTTTGGCCTCTATTCACTGCCAGGTCCAATGCTGGGCTTTGGATATAGAGGGGTTCAAATCCTCTAAACTTTGAGAGAAACAGAATCTCTTTAGAGAGATCCGTGGGAGGAACTTAGGTGGTCACACAATTCAGCTCAGTGTGGAGGCTGGTGGTTAGCTACTATCATGCCCAGGAGTTTGATTAAGAATTGCCTTTGGGGAGCACCTGGGTGGCTCAGCCAGTTAGGCATCCAACTCTCAATTTCAGCTCAGGTCTTGATCTCAGGCTCATTAAATTGAGCCCCATGTCAGACTCCACACTCAGCACAAGTTGGCTTGAGATTCTCTCCTCCCTCTGCTCACTCCCCACTCGCGTGCGCATGCTCGCTCCCTGTCTAACAAATTGAATCGAATCAAATCGAATTCCTTTGGGGTGCCTGGCTGGCTCAGTCAGTGGAGCATGCAGCTCTTGATCTTAGGGTCATGAATTTGACCCTCATGTTGGGGGCATAGAGTTTACTTAAAAAAAGAGAGCGAGAGAATTGCCTTTAGCCTATCCATGACAGCTTCATTTCTGTTCCTCTGTTTTTTTTCACTGGTTCAGAGTGTCTGGACATGTGCCTGTTAACCTATTAAGTAACCCAGGCCCAGGATAGAAGTGCTCCCCTCTTCTAAATGACAGTGCAGATCCCAGGGACCAAGAAAATACGGGTGGCGGGAGCCTGGGTGGCTCACTTGGTTAAGCGACTGCCTTCGGTTCAGGTCATGATCCCGGAGTCCTGGGATCGAGTCCCACATCGGGCATCGGGCTCCCGGTTCAGCGGGGAGCCTGCTTCTCCCTCTGACCTTCTCCCTTCTCATGCTGTTTCTCTCTCGCTTGCTCTCTAATAAATAAATAAAATCTTAAAAAAAAAAAAATACGGGTGGCCCTCAGGCAAGGCTGCAGACTTCCTGAGAGGCTGCTCTGACCTTCTTTGGCTGACCTGACTTGACTGTCCTTCCCCATAGCCCCCAGGTAGAGCTGCCCCCATACTTGGAGCGTGTGAAACAGCAAGCCAATGAGGCCTTTGCCTGCCAGCAGTGGACCCAGGCCATTCAGCTTTACAGCAAGGCCGTGCAGAGGGCCCCTCACAATGCCATGCTCTACGGGAACCGAGCTGCTGCCTACATGAAGCGCAAGTGGTGAGTGGACCTGGGCTAGGATGAGGGATGAAGGCAGGGGACCTGATGGAGCCAAGTTGCCGAGGCCTCCAGGGAAGGTGGCAGTGGCATCCCACTGCCTCTTAGGGCTCCTTAGGCCCAGGCTTCTCCTCCCCACATCCAGACTAGAAGTCAGGAAGTCTCAAGCACCAAGAAAGGTCACAGTGAAGTAGAACATGTTCACAAGGAGCTTCAACATGGTGTTTTGTTATAAAGTGAGATGGCCACTGGACAAGTAGGACTTGAGAGAATGATTAATCCCAACTGTTGGATAATTGTGCCTTGAATTGGGACTATTGAAGGAGCAGTGGAATTCTTGCTAGATAGAAAAGAGGCATTTGGTGAATTCAGTTGGTATCTGTCTGAAATGATTCTGCAGCTCCTTGACCTTGGGGCTTGCTTTCCTATGCTCTTAGATCATTGGACTAAGCACAGACAATATACCAGAGATCTGAAGCTGGCTGTGGGTCATGTTGGGTCATAGTGGCTGGTGGTAAAGGGGTAAAGCGGGTTCCTGAAGAATCTGCTATCTTTGGAGACCATCAGGGCTCCCAGCCCTTCTGCCTGCGGCACCAGCAGGCAAGCAGGCAGGCAGACCCCATCCCCCAGCCGGGGCCAGGACTGGAGATGGATAGAGCTGGGCCCACAGCCATTTCTGCTCCGTCTGGCATCCGTCGGCTCTGCCCAGACAGACAGGCCAGCTGGTGTGCCATCGTCTGGCTGCAACAAGGCAGGCCAGAGAGGGAAGCGTAAGAAACCCACCCAAGTTAGCAGGATGGTAGATGGGGCTTTGGGAAGGTGCCCCCATAGGCCTTAGCTCAGGCATCAAGAGTTTGCCAAAGACTCAGATGGCAACCTAACCCAGGAGGTGATGGTTTGGGGGCCATCCTGAGGTGTTTTGCCTCTCTATCCCAGGAGTTGGGTAGAATGCAGGGTCCTCATCCATGCTTTAGACTGAGAGCTGTTTCACTCTTGCATTCTTGCTAAGAGAGGCTGATGGGTGCCCTTGACATGTTCTCTGAACTCCTACTATGCACTAGATAGCAGGGACACAAAGTTCTTCACTTTTGAGTTCCTGTGCTCCAGAGTGCCCAGCCTCTGGAGCTGGACAGAGGACAAAGACATGATCAGGGTTCATCATGATGAGGCAGGAAGCAGTGAGTCTTTGAGTGGTCAGGTAAAAGGACTGTGGGCACTAAGAAAAGTTAGGTCACTTTAGCTGGGGTCAGGGAAGTGTCAGGAAGATGAGGTGTCTGATGGGCTTTAAGTGTGGGCAGACTTAGGCAAGGAAATGAAAAGGAGGAGGGGATTATGGGGAAAGGACATTCCCAGGGAGATGAATGGTGTGAACAAAGGCATGGGGGTGGGGGACTGACTGAAGAGCTTGTTTGCAGAACAACAAATCCATTTGGCTGGAGCAGAGGGTTCTGGAAGGGACTGGCAGGAGATGAGTCTGTGAGGTAGCCTGGGGCTGGCCTGGGAAGGACTTGGAATGCAGAGTGGTGGCGTTTTGGCCTGGATTCAGTGGGATGATGGGCAGCTACTGAAGAGTTTCGAGCCGGAGAGGGATGTGCTGAGGGCTGCCCTTTCAGGGAGATTGATCTGGCAGTGAGTCTGGATGGGTGAGCCCTGGGGCCAGCCTGCTCTCCCCATCCCCACATGCCTGCCAGTGACCCGTAGAATGTCACATTCTGTCCCAGGCCAGTCTCTCCAGGGCTGCCATCTGCTCCTGGATGCGGTGGGAGCTGTCACCCCTTGGCTCCTGGTTGGTCTCTGTCTGGCTCTCTCCGGGAGCTCTGAGGGGCACTCTGCAGGTGGTAATTGGGTTTCTGAACAGTGCCTGCTCCTTCATCACAGCCAGTCTTTCTGACGCAGGCCATACCTTCAAAGCACTCTGTCCCCTGCCTGCTCCCACGCTGGTGAGCTGCTTGTTCCTGATCTGAGCATGGCTGCTGCAAGGGCTGGATGCTCCCTCTGAGTGCTGTCGGGAGAGGAGAGTCAGGAGGACCTTTCCCCTGTCAGGCCTGCTTTGGCCCTATGCAGGAGGGTTGTGAGCTGGGCCTTGGTGAAAGGAGCATCAACTCTGGGGAGTGCTGCTTGGCACAGTTGGGTTCTAGGCCCGCCTCAGCCCATCAGGGAAAGGGAAAAAAAAGAAAAAGGCTACCAAAGGAGAAGTGGCTCCTGTGACCTGTCTGGCTCTCCAAACGACAGGTGGGAACAGATGAGAGGTGCTGGAGGAGTGTAGCCTATATTCTGGCACAGGGTGGGAGAGCAGGGGACT
The DNA here is from genome assembly GCF_002201575.2 of Neomonachus schauinslandi. Classification (NCBI taxonomy): domain Eukaryota; kingdom Metazoa; phylum Chordata; class Mammalia; order Carnivora; family Phocidae; genus Neomonachus; species Neomonachus schauinslandi. The sequence continues at coordinate 19,968,272 of NC_058406.1, forward strand.
TCTCCTTTGACCCCTCCCCTCTCGCTCTCCCCTAAAAACCATCCCCACTTCCCTTCATCCATGCTTTGGGAGGTTGAAGGAGTGAGTGGGGATAATTTGGTGTTCCTGGCATGCACACCCCCCTTCACCATCAGCTTCCAGAGAGCTGACTCTGCCAGTCTGTCAGGCCCCATCCTTCAGCCCCGGGAGGTAGAGGCCACAGCTGCTGTGGATCAGTCAGCCAGGACAGAGGGGGGTCTGGCTGAGGGCTTGCTGCCTGCTGGTCAGACCCTGAGTCCCCAGCCTGGCACTTCTGGCTTCCCCAGACCGCAGAACTGTCCTTGAGGGCCCCCCACCTTGGCCATGGCTTTGAAGACCAGCCGGGGGGATTTGAGGAGGTAGTTGGAGGAAGAGAGAAGGAGGGCTTGGGGAGCCTGAGGTGGGCAAGATGCCAGGCCTTCTGCTGCAGAGCTGCGGGTGCCTGGGGTGAGCCAGTGCGCTGTTGCACTCTGTGCCCAGCAGAGGGCAGCCTGACACTGTTTTTCTCAAACACACACCCCCATCCCCCAACCCCCCCAAGACTTCAGGGTTCCTGACTCATCTTAAAATACTCTATCTCCTGGGGAGCAAGGCCTGGGCTGAGCCAGGGTTCTTTTCATTTCCAAGTACCCTCGCCCTGAGATCTGTCAGAGGTGGGCTGAGGTGGCCACAGGAAGCAGAGGAGGCCAGGTGGACTCCTTGCTTGCCAAGTGGCCCACCTCCAGGCCACGCTCCCCTGCCTTCCCAGGGACGGCGACCACTACGATGCCCTGAGAGACTGCCTCAAGGCCATCTCCCTAAACCCATGCCACCTAAAGGCACACTTCCGCCTGGCCCGCTGCCTCTTTGAGCTCAAGTACGTGGCTGAGGCCCTGGAGTGCCTGGATGACTTCAAAGGGAAGTTTCCGGAGCAGGCCCACAGCAGCGCTTGTGACGCACTGGGCCGCGACATCACGGCAGCCCTCTTCTCCAAAAATGACGGTGGTGAGTGGGCACTGAGGAGGGGGGGTGCTGTCTCTTTCTATTTGAGGTCCTATGGGACATGCTGAAGAGGACATGGTTCTGAGATTAGAGAGGCCTGGGTTCAGATGCTGATTCAGAAATCATGTGACTTTGGGACTCAGTTTCCTCATCTGTAAAGGCAGAGTGATAACACCTCCCATTTAGGGTTTCTGTTGAGGATTCGGAATAGCATGTTTAAAGCACCTGGCGTAATGCCTGGGACTCAGGACAGGAGTCAGCTGAGCCCAGTCAGGCCATCCGCATAGCTCCAGCTGGGCCTTCTCAGCTGCTCACAGGGCCTTAGCCGTGAGTAAGGGGCAGCAGCTGGGGGTTGCACTCACTCCAGTTTGGATGCTGGCAGTAGAAATGCCTCACGCATGGGGTGTGGAACCTTTGGTTCCAGCCTCAGCTCTGCCATGTGGTCACCATGTGACCTTGGGTAAAGCACAGCCTCCCTGAACCCACTGCCTTACCCTCAGAGAGAGCATTCGAAGCCCTGTCCAGCTCACCTCAGTAGCATTGGAGAGTGAGTTGGGTTTTGTGATGAAACGTGAACTCACTGGAGGCAGATGTGGATCCTCACCTCTCTCCTATGCAGTTTACTAACTATGCGATTGATTGATTTGTTTGAATAGTTACCAAGCATCTACCATGTGCCAGGCACTGTGCTCGGTCCTGGGTGTATAGCTGTGGACAAGGCAGATGGGATTTCTGTATTCATGGAGCTTACAGCCCTAGTGAAGGAACCAGGCAATGAAGGAGAGACGGAGTGTGATGAGAGCCATGGAGGGCTGATACAGTATAGCTGCATGGGGCAGGGCTTGATGTCAGGCTGGGGTTCTAGAGGAGGAGACATGTAATCGGAGATCTCAAGGGTGAGGAAGAAGAGGTAACTAGATACAAAGTGTAGCTGTGGGAGGTGAAGACTTCCTGGCCTAGGGACCAGCTATGCAAAAGCCCTGAGGCAGGCAGAATCAAGGCCCTTTTAAGGCACTGAGAAAACTGTTGTGATTTTACCCAAGGCACTGAACCGGTCAGTGCCTCGTTTGGGATCTATAAGTCGTCTTCCAGGGAGGAAGGGCTTGGACCTTACTGCCTTCAGACCTGTGGGTCTATTTAGAAAAATCATCCCTTCAAGGCTCTCAGTAGGGCTTCACCTTCCCTCCCTGCCTCTTATCTCCACAGAAACAGACTGTGGGCCTGTGCATCCTTGGGGCTTCCAGACATGATTCAGGGACCTGAGCCAAGGCCCTCCTAGCGTCCGAGGTCCCCTTTTGAACATCCTCAAGGGCTGGGTCCAAAGGTGCTTCTTCCTCACAGTCATTGCCAGCTTTCCAGGGTAGGGTAGAGGCAGGCAGCCCTACATTGTCAGCACTTGGGCTGAAAACAGGGCCAGGCGTGGAGACAAGGTAGGGGAGGGGAGAGAGGGACAGGTCTCACCTTTCCTTGTTCTCTGCCCCTAGAGGAGAAGAAGGGAGCCGGTGGTGGCGGTGGCGGTCCTGTCCGCCTCCGCAGCACGAGCCGCAAGGACTCCATCTCCGAGGATGAGATGGTGCTGCGGGAGCGAAGCTACGACTACCAGTTCCGCTACTGTGGCCACTGCAACACCACCACGGATATCAAGGAGGCCAATTTCTTTGGCAGGTCCGAGGCCCTGAAGAGGAGGAGGGCACAGCCTGGTTGGCAGCAGGAGGTTGGGGGGGGCACGGGGGCATAATGCTTTTAGAAAAGTCTCAAATCCCAGCTCTATCTGTATCCTTCACCAAATGGCTTCACCTCTGTGGGTCTAAGTTTCTTCATCTGTAAAATGAAACCAGCCATCCCCACTCATGGGGCCATAATAAGCTAATCCACAAAGCATCCAGCAGGGCCTGGACTCTGCCTTTATCCCCTACCTCCTCTCTCTCCATCTCCATGTGCCAGAGCTTGGTTTCTTGATGTGGATGCTTGGAGCTTCCCTCTACTGGGGTATGAGGCAAGAGCCCTCAGAGGCTGGCAGTCTTGGCACACTTGTGTGCTCAGAACTGTGCCCCTGGTACTGAGGGACATAGCCCATGTCTCAGACCCAGTCACCCCCAACCCTTCTTTGTAGATGGTGTACTTTCTTTGGGCAGGTGAAACACTTGACTGTCGAGAGTCTCTCCATCAAGATCCCCTCTAAGTGTCAATGGTGTGTGAGGGGCAGATGTACTGTAGGGTGGGGGTTCTGGACCTAGGAAGGCTAGGACTGCTGAGGGAAGGCATAGACAAGAGTGTTCCCAGAGACGTAGGAGATGCAAAATCTGATCCAGCACCCAGGGAGCTTATAATGTGCCTTGAGGGAGAGTATCTTCGAGGTACACAAGCAGGCCCTGATCCTGAGCTTAATAGCTGCACAGCGACTAGGGCTCTGCAGAATGGAGAGGGTTACGATGTGTGGGGGAGTTCTGAGCCATGTGAAGACCCCAGAGTTCGGGGGGAATGAGCAGCTCCAGACTTCCCTGCTCCCCCTTGCCCTAAGCCACACAGCCTCTACTTGAGGCTGTAGGGCAGTACCCCACCTGACCTCCCTGCCCTTTGCCCCTCTGCCAGCAACGCTCAGTACATCGTCAGTGGCTCTGACGATGGCTCCTTCTTCATCTGGGAAAAGGAGACCACCAACCTGGTCCGTGTGCTCCAAGGGGACGAGTCCATCGTCAACTGCCTGCAGCCACACCCCAGCTACTGCTTCCTGGCCACCAGCGGCATCGACCCTGTTGTGCGGCTCTGGAACCCCCGGCCAGAGGTGAGGGTGCAGAGAAGATGGCCAAAACTAGACAGGGAGAAAGTCTGGGCTGGACCCTGTGCAAGGCCCCTGGCTGAGCCTGGGAGGATTGCGAAGGGAAATGAGTCACCCAGAGACTAGAAGCTGCTAGGATGAGGGAACTCTTACCCAAGGGCCCAATGCTGTGTCAAGGTGGGAGCCATCAAATTCTGAAAGTGCCAGATGCAGTAGGCAATCCCAGGGGCAGGAGTAGGTGCCTGCCTTCTGGAGGCATATCCCTGAGCAAGCTGAGAAGATGAGACTCACATACAGGAAACAGTAACCAGGGGTGCAGGAGATAGGGAGGGAACCAGAGCATCTCCAGCGCCACCTCATGAGAACAGTACCTCAGGGGCTCCCTAGGGACCTCATATACCACTGCGTTGTGTCCTCCCCGAAGCTGGGCAAAAGCCAGTCCCTTGGTTACATGGAAAGTATGCAGGCTTTGGAGTCTGGTGAGCCTAAGTTTGAATCCTGGTCCCTTCACTCACTGCCTAAGGGACTCAACCATCTCTGGCCCAGGTTTTATCATCTGCATATTGGAATGGGAATGACAGCACCACCTCAAAAGGTTGCTTTAAGGATAAAGAAGTGATGCCGGTGAAGTGTCCAGTCCACAGGGACACTTAGGATGGGGTGGTCCCCTCCACTCCCAGGGTGGGTAGCCAGGCAGGCTGGCCTGAGGCCTCCCCTGCCCTCTGCCTCACTTCTTCCCCTCTCTAGCCAGCAAGACAGAAGTCAAGTGGTGTATTTAATTACAGAGGCAATTTACTGTGAATTTTAAAGAGAATCCTATAGGCCTGTCCCGTGAGGGGAGAGGAAAATGATAAAGAAAGGATTGTTGGGAGTGATGACAGAAAAGAGTAGGATGGGGGGGTGTTGTCTGTGCCCCCCCACCTTGGGTATCTAGTAGGTGTGCCCAACAGACCCTGGTGTGAGTCCTCTCACATATATGTCCATGTATGGGCCCCCCATGTATATAACCCCATGTGGTATGTCCCCGTCGTTTCCTGTACGGGGCCCCGCCGATACGTAACCTGATATGTGTATGCCCCCCCAGTATGCATCCCAGCATGTGCACCCCCACGTATACCTCAGTGTATTGTGTCCGCCCAGTGTATATTACCAAATGGGCCCCATATGTATAACCCCATGTGGTGTGTCATCTCCCTCACATCTATATCCTGGTGAGCATGTGTCCTGTACATATCCCCGTGTGTGCATTCCCTGGCACCCAGATACACATATGAGTATACATACAAATCCCAAGTACATCTCCTGGTATGTACAGAGCCTTCTACATATATCGCTCCATCTGTGTGTGTGTTTGCCGACCTCCCCACACACACATATATCCCAGTGGTATGTGTGCCTTCCCCCACAGAGTGAAGACCTCACAGGCCGAGTTGTGGAGGACATGGAGGGTGCTTCCCAGGCGAACCAGCGGCGCATGAATGCTGACCCACTGGAGGTGATGCTGCTCAACATGGGCTACCGGATCACAGGCCTGAGCAGTGGGGGTGCTGGGGCCTCTGACGACGAGGACAGCTCCGAGGGCCAGGTTCAGTGCCGGCCCAGCTAGACCCTCCTAGCTCTGGTCCCCAGCCCCTGCTACTGGCTGGACCCTTCACCATGGGCAGGAGGTCAGGGGGTTCTGTTTTGGTTTGTCTTCCCCTCCTCCCCCCATTTTTTCATTTCCCTGTTTTGTTTGTTAGTTTGGCATTGGGGGTGGGGGGTTGCTACAACTTGCTGGCTTTCAGACTTTTGGGCAGATTGCCCCTTGACTGGCCCCAGCTCTGAGCAGAAGAGCAGGAGGGGAAGCCCCTCCAAATACCCCCCACCTCCCACTTCCATGTTCCTGGCGGGCTCTGGCCTGCCTCAGGTTGGGAGGCAAGGGCTGAAGCTGTCTTCAAGGATTGCCCTACACTTCAGTTGGCGACAGGAAGGGGAGTGGAATTCCAGTCCATAAGGGCTAGCCTTGACCTGTTGCCACTCTTGCTCCTACGGGCAAGGCTAGCTCCTCTGTGGCTTCAGGGAAGGTTCTGAAAAAGGATGGGGTCCCACCCTCCCTCCAGAGCCACCATGTCAGGGTGGAAGCAGAAGGAAGGTGGGAGTCCTGCAGTAGGCAAGGCCAGTCCCCTGCCTGGGCAGGAGAGCGTCCTCGCCCTTCTCCCAGTGCTGGCTCTGGACCCCGTGCCTGCGCTCACTGGCCACCTCTGGGGGCTTAGCCTTTCCCAAGGGCCCTGGCAGAGGGTGGAGCACCACGCCATACCCTTCTGCACTGCACTACGACCACTCCCACTCCCCTTTCTGGGGGCTCCTTGGCCTCACTGTGACCTTTCTGCCAGAGCTCCCAGCCAGGCCTACTCTGCTGAGGTGGCGCTCCCTGCTAAGGGCCCTTTCTGCCCTCCCTCCCACCCCACGTGCTGAGCCGCCACAAAGACCAAAGAAGTGATGGCTTTTCTCTGTCCCCCTGCTGCTCTGGGGGGAGGGGGGTTGGTCTCCTGAGCCACTCAGACGGGAAAATCCCTAACTTGGCCCCCTCCCTCCTCAGCAGCCCCAAGCTTAACACTGGACAGCAGTCACCCCACCACTCACCAAGCCTCTCTCTGCCCCCTTGGCTCTCAGCTGGGAGCTGCTCCTGATAGTTGCTCAGCCTTCCTCCTCTCTCCCCCCTCTTTCCCCTCAGTGCTTACTTGGCTCCAGCCCTCCAGCTGCAGCCTCCCTTCTTCCCTCCCTCCGTCCTTCCCTCCCTCCGCCTGGTCTCTGCCAGGTGCCTCCTCTCAGTCAGGCTTCAGAGCAGCCCTGGAGACAGGAGGGCCATGTTAAAAGCTTTTTCACAGTTTTAAGAAGGGGGGGTGGTGAGGATAGTGGTGGGGGGTCTGGCACCATCTCGTCATTGCTTTAATCCCAGCAACACAGGTGGCAGCTTCTTCCCCCTCCGCCCCACCCAATCCCTCTCCCACCCCTCTCTCCTAGCTTGGTAATGAAGTATATTTATTGGTGAAGGAAACAGCTGCTGCTGCTTTTCCTGCTGCTGGGACTTGCTCCCCTGTCTCTTCTCCATGACCTTTCTCGAGCCAGGGAGGGGAAAGCAGGAGTGCGGGGGCTGGGCCCTGGGGCCCAAGGACCAGCAGGGGCCCCTTTTGCTTTCCTGTGTTTGAGCCACCTGCCATTTCCTCTCTCCCTGCCTCCCACCCTCCCTCCCTCCCTGCCCCCCCCTCCCCGCCCCCTGCCTGCCCAGCCTGGGCCCTGCAGTGTGGAGAGACACATAAGCCTTACTGTCCTCTGGGGGCAGGAGCCGAGCCTTTTTGTTGCTCCGCTCCCAGGAGAGTGAGGGTGACGCAATTGATTAAAACCATTTTGTTCTAGGTGTGGCTGCTGGCATTTGTGGGGTGCAAATGGGTCTTGGAACCAAAGTGAGGGTACCTGATCCCTCACCTCTGTAGCTATGTGACTTTGAGTAACCACATTCTACTGGGTAGAATGAGGCCTGCCTTGCAGGATCCCTGTGAGCAGTGGGCACCCAGCATAGCGGGGCTGAGTGCAGCAGAGCCTGGTACTGGTGGTTGTGAACTGCGGGAATCAGCTTTCCCTCTCCAGGCTGTTCTCTCATCTCCAAAATGAGGAGGTTGAAGTCTTAGTGGCTTTTCAAACTTCTAAAATCAACCCAAACAAGAAATATACATTTTACACTGTGACCCAAGATACCCATGCTTATTTGTGTGTATATAATGAACATAAGTTTTACGCAATAATATTTGCCCTTGCTACATGCAGTGTGTTCTATTTACCATTATGGTGTTTTATGTAGGAGAAAAAATGCTGGCTATAACCCACTAAATGGATTTCACAACCTACAGTTTTTTGATGTGCCCTGGATTAGAGGATATCTTAGACCAGAAGTTCCCAAACTTTCTCAGCTCATAGCACTTACCCAGCATTAGTGGCTCGGTAATTTTCTCACAGAGCTTCTAAACCAAAAGAAATGCCTAACAGTTCTATTTATCAAGTAATTATACTCAAATCACATATTAAGGACTATGTCTTACCAAGTCACTGTTTTAAAAAATAATAATACATATAAACTAGAAGAAACAATATTTTTATTTCATTCTTAAATACAGTAATGGGATCTGTGTGCTTGTTGGGCACTATAAAGCTTGTTGGATTTTCTAATCAGATTGGACACTACTACCCTCACTTCCTGTTCCACATTGACTTTCAATTGCTTTTTATCACAGCAACCACCAAAAACCCAGCTTCTCAAAGATGACCTAACCAAAGGAATATATCACAACCTGATGATGAAATTATGATCTACCTTGAGCTAGTAGATCTCTCCGTAGCCAGCAGACGTTGAGTATCTCCCAAATTTAAAATCTCCTACCACGCCCCCTATGAATTTGTTATGGCCCCCCAAGGTTGTTGATGCACAGTTTCAGGACTGTGGTTCAATACTGTGGGAACAATAACTTCACTACTGAAATTTTGTTAATTCTTCTGTTTGTACATTTGGAGAGAACAGGGAGTGATGGGAAGGCAGCAGGGTATGCTAGGGTGTTCTTGGTTTAATTCAGGAGACAGGAAGGAGATCCTGACAGAAACAGAAGCACAATAGGTGGTGTTATGAAGCAGGTGCTTTGGACCAGTATCACTTCTTTGTGTCCAAACTGAAATCTGCAGAAACTTCTTCAAGACATTTGCAGACCAGGCAAGGGAGGGACAGTGTCCCAGGTCAAGAGAGTAAAGTCCCAGATTCCCTCCTGGAGCCCGAATGATTCAGTTCAGCTGCACAGTAGAGGGTGGAGTGGCTCATGGGCTGAAGGGGCAGTCTAACTGTAGAGGACTCCCTGTGCTTGACAAGAGGCTGTAGGCTTGGCCCTGTAAGCAAGGAGGAGCCACTGGAAGACTTCATTAGCCAGGGGCTCCCTTTCATTTGGAGTTGGTAATCCCCCCCCCACTTTTTAATAGACTGTTTATTTATTTAAAGATTTTATTTATTTGACAGAGAGAGACAGCGAGAGACAGGGAACACAAGCAGGGGGAGTGGGAGAGGGAGAAGCAGGCCTCCTGCTGAGCAGGAAGCCCGACGTGGGGCTCGATCCGAGGACGCCGGGATCATGACCCAAGCCGGAGGCAGACGCTTAACCGACTGAGCCACCCAGGCGCCCCCAGACTTTATTTTTTAGAGCAGTTTTAGGCTTACATTCAACTGAGCAGATAGTACAAAGTGCCATATATCCCCCTCTCTCCCTGGCTCAGATTCTCCTATTATTAACATCTTGCATTACTGTAGTGTGTTTATTATAATTAATGAACCAGTATTGATTTTTTTTAAGATTTTATTTATTTATTTGTCAGAGAGAGCAAGCAAGCACAAGCAGGGGGAGCGGCAAGCAGAGGGAGAAGCAGGCTTCGCGCTGAGCAGGGAGCCCGACACAGGACTCGATCCCAGGACCCTGGGATCATGACCTGAGCCGAAGGCAGACGCTTAACCGACTGAGCCACCCAGGCGTCCCTGAACCAGTATTGATATATCATTATTAACTAAAGTCCCTATGGTTCACTTTCTTTATTGTATAGTTCTGTGGGTTTTGACAAATGTATAATGTCATGTATCCATCATTACACTGTCATACAGAATAGTCTCACTGCCCTAAAAATCCCCTGTGCCCCAGTTATTCAGCACACGCACACACACACACACACCCCTTAGGGGTAGATCTGACAAAATATGTACAAGATCTATATGAGGAAAACTATAAAACTCTGATGAAAGAAATCAAGGAAAATCAGAATAAATGAAGAGATACTCCATGCTCATGTATAGGAAGACTCAATATTATTAAGATGTCATTTCTTCCCAACTTGATCTATAACTTTAGTGAAATCCCAATCAAGATCCCAGCAACTAGTTTTGAGAATATCGGCAAATTGACTCTAAAGTTTATATAGAGAGGCAAAAGACCCAGAATAGCCAACACAATCGTAAAGTTAAGGAAGAACAAAGGAGGACTGGCATTACCCAACTTCAAGATTTATCATAAAGCTACAATAATCAAGACTGTGGTGCTGGCAAAAGGACTAGACAAATAGATCAATGGAATGAGTATAGAGAACCCAGAAGTAAATCCACGTAAATATAGTCAGCTGATCTTTGCCAAAGGAGCAAAGTCAATTCGATGAGAAAAGGATAGTCTTTTCAATAAATAGTGCTGGACTTAAACACTGTACACCATTCACAAATGTTAACTCAAAAGGGTTCATAGACCCAAATGTAAAACAAAACAGTAAAACTTCTAGAAGATAAACAGGAGAAAATCCGGGTGACCTTGGGTTTGGTGATGAGTTTTAATTTTTTTTATTTTTTTTAAAGATTTTATTTATTTATTCATGAGAGACAGAGAGAGAGAGAGAGAGAGGCAGAGGGAGAAGCAGGCTCCCAAGGAGCAGGGAGCCTGATGTGGGACTCGATCCCAGGACCCTGGGATCACGACCTGAGCCGAAGGCAGACACTCAACCATCTGAGCCACCCAGGCACCCCTGGTGATGAGTTTTTAGAAACAACATCAAAAGCACAATCCATGGGAGAATTGATAAATCGGGTTTCATTAAAAACTTCTCCCTGAAGTCATCGTTACGAGAATGAAAAAGCCAAGGACTGACCAAATATTTGCGAAACATGTCAGATAAAGGGTCTGTACCCCCAAATATACAAAGATCTACAAAGAACTCTTAAAATTCAATATGAAGACTAACAACCCAATTTAAAAATGGGCAAAAGATCTGAATAGACACTTCACCAAAAAGGATATACAGGGGACTAATGAGCATACAAAAAGATGCTCAGCCCTATGTCATTAGGGAGTTGCAAATTAAATCAACAATGAAATCCTATTACATACCTATTAGGATGGCTAGAATCCAAAAACTGACAATACCAAATGCTGACAAAGATGTGGAGCACCGGGAATTCTCATTGCTGGTGAGAATGCAAAAATGGTAGAGCCACTTGAAAAGACAGTTTGGCAGTTTCTTACAAAGCTAAATATAGTCTTACTGGAGGATCCAGCAATTGCTCTCCTTAGTATTTACCCAAATGAGTTGAAAACTTATGTCCATGCAAAAATCTGTATACAAATGTTTGTAGCAGCTTCATTCATAATTGCCCAAAACTGGAAGCAACCAGGAAGTCGTGCAAAAGGTGAATCGACAAATTGTGACAGAGCCACACAATGTATTATTCAGTGATAAAAAGAAATGAGCTATCAAGCCACAAAAATATGGGGGAAACCTAAATGCATATTGCTTAATGAAAAAAGCCAGTCTGAAAGCCACACTGTATGATTCCAAGTATGACTTTCTGAAGAAGGCAAAACTAGAGGGAGTAAGAAAGGTTGCGTGGTGCTCCATTTTTAATGTGTTTCTGCATGTGTGACTCACCCAAAGCTCTCACCAGCCCTACGGATAAGAGAGGCGGGGTCAGATGAGCCCGCCCAGTGAATGTATAGCAAAACACTCCTTTTTTTTTTTTTTAAGATTTTTTTTTATTTTTAAGAAATCTCTACACCCAACCAACATGGGGCTAGAACTTACAACCTCAAGATCAAGAGTTGCAATCTCCACCGGCTGAGCCAGCCAGGTACCCTGGCAAGCAAAACAGACATTAGAATTGGGCCCCCTGTGGGGCACCTGGGTGGCTCAGTTGGCAAGCATCTAAGTCTTTTTCTCAGGGTCATGAGTTCAAGCCCCTGCTGCCACACTGGGCTCCACATTGGGCAGGGAGGCTACTTTAAAAAAAAAATTGGGCCGCCTGTGTTTGTGGTGGGTAGGTGTGGCCCTAGAGGCCTGTTCCCCGTCTCTGCTTCAGCACATGCTGAAATGTGGGTGCAGAACGTAAAGGGCAATGAGAGACTATCTAGCTCAGAGGTTCTCCACTCTAGCTATACCATCAGAATCATCCAGGATACTACTTTTTTTTTTTTTTTGAGAGGGTCGGGGAGTGGCAGAGAGAGAGGGAGAAAGAGAATCTGAAGCAGCCTCCATCCATGCTCAGTATGGAGCCCTCAGGACTCTGAGATCATGACCTGAGCCGTCCAGGAGCCCCTCACCTAGATACTTTAAAAACTACCAGTGTCCCACCCCAGAGATTGTTTTAATTGATCTGAGATAGGACCCAGGCATCCATCCATTATTTTTAAGCATCCCAGATTCATTCTAAGTATGGCCAGAGCTGAGGATCACTGATCTAGCCCTAAACTCCACATTTTCAGAAGAGAGACAAGGAGTTCCAAAGAGGGGCAGGAAAAGGGGATGGGCTGTCCAAGGAACCCAGTGAGTTAGAAGCAAAACCAGGACTGGATCCCTAATCTCTGATTCCTAGTCCAAGCCTTTAAAAATCATTTTCTTACTTAAATCTCATGATCCTTTTTGAGCTCCTCCTCTGTGCCTAGCACCTGGCTTAATGAAAGTGCACACAACAGACTAATCCCTGATCTCCTGGAACCTCCACATTATCTGGAAGACGTGCGATAGAAATGCAGATTGTGCATGGTCCCTGAGCATTGGATTTCACTGGGAATCATGAGTCCTCCCCTGTACATTCTGCCATGGAGTGCCCCACCGTTTGCCAGGCTCTGTGTCTGGCAGGGGTGGTGTGGGAGGAAAGCATTCTAATGGACATGATGGCAGGGTACTCTATTGTTCGGTCTTGTTCTGCCTCCTCCTCTCGACTCATTTTTTTTATATATAAAATAGCCTGGTCCTAGTGAGGCTATAGTTGGCACCTATTTTGTGGTGATTTACCGAATCTCAGGCTGCTCTCAGCCTTATCACTCTTCAGTAGACCTAAGAGGGCTCACCAGCAGAGAAAGCCAGGGTCGAGGCTCAAAACCCCAACTATCTAATATGTGCTTAGATCTCAGAAAAGTTCCTGAACCTCTATGGGCTCATTTTCCTCATCAGTAAAATGGGTATTTTGATACCTGCTCTGGTTATTTCACTACATTGTAAGAAGGCCCCAAATCATAGTGAGATTATGTGCATCCAAGTGCTTTTTAAGTGAGTAAGCGTTCTACAATTGTGATGGGTGCTTTTCACTACTACAATAGCTAACATTGAGTGTTTATTTGGGGCCAGAAACTGTTCAGGCATAGCCAGTCAAATAAACCTTACAAGAACTCTATGTGAATTATCGTTTCCCATTTTAGATATGAGGAAACTGATGCCAACAGGCTCAGTTACTTTCCTAAGGTATGACAACCACTGACAGAGCTTAGGTTGAAACACTGGGCTTGCTGGCTGACTCCAGAGAGTTCACGTATTTAACCGTCATGCTTTGCTGCCCACCTGGGAGTAGGAGACTTAGATTCTGGTCCTAGCTGTGCTTTCGATAATCTTGGGTGAGTCTGCCCATCTATAAAACGGAACAGAGAAGGAAGTCGTTTTGTAAACTAATGTCCAAAGAGTCAGAGTGTCTGTTCTCAAATGGTCCCCTCCCTACCGTGGAAAGGTTTGGAGCCATCCTGGAATACAGTTCAGGGCTTAAAGGGGAGAATCCCAATCTCCAGGAGCCAAAGAAGGTAATAAATGGAGCAGAAGCAGAAAGGCTGAAGAAGTGAGGACTCTGCCCTCACACACTCCAGACACACTGCGTGACACCCAACAGCAACTCCAGCCTGCAGCGGTGACCGCCCCTGGCTGGGCCCTGCTTCCCTGGGTTATTGATTGAGGTGATTCTTCCCCAGAGCCCTTAAGGAGACCAACCATGATCAACAAATAGCAACGGTGACATTCCCTGAGCACTTCCTATCTGCCGGGGGTTGTGCTTGGCTACAGGGACCAATAGATCCAGTCAGACCCTTTCTCAAGGAGTTCACAGTCCCTCAGGGGAGACAGACATGTAAACAGCTAATGCTAATGCAAGTACACATGAATATTCAATAGGTAGAAACACAGCCTTCGTGCTCTGGGAGCAAAGAGGGAACATTTGCCAGAAACCTTGAAAGTAGTATAGGAGAGTAGGGGAAGGGCATTCCACTGAAGGAACAGTGTGAGCAAAGACAGGAGGTATGAAGTGCAGGAATCATTCTCTGAAGGGCAAACAGCCCAGTGAGGTTAACTCCAAGCAAGCCCAGAGGGAGACAGTGAAGCTGAGGCTTATAAAGTAGGATGGGGTTTAGAGTCAGACCATGGGGGCCTTGAACGCCAGGATGAGTGAGATAGTCTGAGGCAGGTGGTGTGTGAGCCATGGGGACTCATAAATGGGGCCAATGGAGGGGGTGCCCTGACTCCCACCAAGAGAACGTGCCCTGAGTTCACCCTTCAAACAAGCAGCATCTTGCCCTCGAAGATTTCCCAGCTTGACAGTTCCGGATCTACTATCCTTCCCTCCCCCAGCCAGCCTTGTAAGTGGATCCAGATGGTCATTCCTATTTTAGGTCGGTGTGTGTGTTGAGGGGAGGGGTAGCTATGAGTCCTATCAATCCTTTCCTGAGCTGTCTGTTAGAGGAGCTTCTTCCAGGCCCCTGCTGTGATCCTCTGAGCCTGGAAGGAAGTGTTGGTCTTTGATGGAGATTTCCCATCTGTCTGTGGGTGATAGAGGTGGCAGCAGCGGAGGAGGCAAGGCACAGGCCAGGGAGGCTTTACACTGAGTGAGAAAACCCAGGTGATGTGTGCATATGAGGGGGCGCCGTGTGGACAGGCTGAGGGGTGGCAGGGGGAGAAGCCTGGGAGAGAGGCCCCAGGGAAGTCAGAGGAGCTGGCTTCTTTCTCCAAGTACCTGGCCGTCTTCATGCCTCTGCTTCTGTAGCTGCCTAAGCCAAGGAGCTAAGGATCTCTGATCAGACACAACTCGTGAGCACTGTGCCCAGCAGCCTCTATGGGCCCCTTAAAAAAGCTTGGGACACCAAGAGATAGCAGTGATAAGCTGGGCTCCTGCCCTCGGACTGTGTGTAGCCAGCATATGATACCAAGCTTGTAAGTGTATGCCATTCATTCATTTTTGCAAATATCAAGCAGATACTATGTACTAGACACTACTAGACACTAGGTTTACAGAAGTGAACAAGGCAAGTACAGTCTCTGCCCTCAAGGAGTTTCCAGCCTAGTGGGAGGATCCAACAATACATAGCTACAAATGTGCTATGAGGGAAAAAGAACAGGATGTCCCAAGGGAGATTCGCAGAGGCTTTCTGATTTAGATTGGGAAGGACTCTCTGAGAAAGCCACATTTAACTTGAGACTTGAAGGATAAATAGAAGTTAGCCAGTTTAAGGGGGTGGGGAACATTCAGCAGAGGAGTGTAAGCCAAGTCCCTGGGGACATGAAAGAGTGTGGCACATGAGAGGAACTGAAAAAGAGGCCAGGGTGGCTGTAGTGTAGTGGACAAGTAAGAAAAAAGGCAAGATGCAGGGCCTTGTAAGCCATGGTAAGATATCTGTGTTTTATCCTAAGTACAATGAGAAGCCACTGAAGGTTGTCAGAGTAAAGGTGGTGCTTGTGTTAGTACTACCAAATTTGTGGCAGACCCTAAGAAAGACTTACTTTGGTTGTTTATTCATCAATATATATACAATAAATGACTAAAGGGCACCCACCAGCCCTGTGCTAGAATTATGGATTGACAGTGATGATGGAGGAATATCTAAGGCAAAGACCCTCCTCAGAGCCTGTGGTCTGGAAGAGATTATCGTGATTGAATCAAGAAGTAATTTGTTCATTCAACAAACATACTGCACACCTAATCTATTCCAAACTCTGTGCTAAATGCTGGTTGTTGTTCTGCAAGGATTATACACTACACATGGGTCACAGGAGAGGCACAAACCTACTCAAAAATTTTTGAATAGGTTAGAATCATTTTCAGCTGTGATATCTGGAAGACCTTTATAAAACATCCACTCAATCATTAAATCAAGAAACATCCAGTGGGCATCTGCTCTGTACTAGGAGCTATGCTAGCTACTGAAGTCAAGGAGCTTAGAGTTCCATAACAGACATTTGCCCCCAAAATGCATTAAAATATTAAGTGCTAAAAACAGGACAGCAGGTTTTCTATGGATCAGCGTTGAGGGAGGGTAATTCAATGGGAAAAAAAAGACGTTCCCTAAAAGGCACAGTTCGCATTTTTCTCATTTTGTCCCTACCTCCTTCTTGTCCCCATATTTCCCTTTCCCATCCCAGCGGATTCCCTTTTCTTTGGCTATCTTGGCATCCTTTAAAAAGCCCAAAGAATCCAAGATTTAAGCCTGCCTGCTTTATGTTGGTTGTGTGTGATCTCGGACAATTAATGAACTTCCCTGAGCCTGTTTTTCCATTTGCACAATGAAGGGATCGGATCAATCTAAGGTTTGAGATTTATTCCAACCAAGGTGATATTCACACTCCTGCACACTGCGCTCTGCAAAGCCTTTTCTTGCTTTGCACGGCTGCACGCATCCCTTCACCCCCACCCCCGTGCCACCTGGCCAACATCAAGACAGCTCAAATATCTCCGGGCAAGTCTCCCCTGCTTACACACACAACACACAGCATTTTAGCCTGTCCTTCCTCTCCACTACCACTACCTCATGAGAGACCACAGGAGGGAAAGGACAAGGGACACAGACTTGGGTTTGAGTCGTGGCCACTCACCTCATCTCTTGAGCCTCAGTTTCTCACTTGTAACCTGGGGAAAATACCTAAATTCGCATGTCGAACCAGTCTATGGGGATTAAAAACAATGTATGTCAAATGCTTGGCACCTAGGAAGCGCTCAATAAATAGCGACTGTACAACACCTCTTGGGAGGCCTCAGCGTACTGAATTACGAAGTTCTCGGTCAATCTCTCGCGCTAGACTGCGCGCTGCCTGAGGGCATCCCTTCCTCAGCGCTGCCGTGCGGGCGCAAACACGCGGGGTCGGCCGGCGCCGAGGCAGGGGGCCAGGAAGGCCCGGCCCGGAGGGACGCGGCCCCAATTCCCGGGGGGAAGGCGAAGCCGGCGGACCCCACCTCCGGGAAGTGACGCCACGGGGCAAGCGGCGCTGAAGCAGGGGCCGGCCGGAGCGGGGCGCGCGCAGCATGGCGGAAGCGGAAGGGAGTTCGCCGCTCCTGTTGCCGCCGCCGCCACCGCCCCCGCCGGGGATGGCGGAAGTGGAGGCGCCGACGGCGGCTGAGACGGACAAGAAGCATTTCAGCGGCTCGGGCAGCAGCGCCATGGACGTTGAACGGAGCCGCTTTCCCTACTGCGTGGTGTGGACGCCCATCCCGGTGCTCACGTGAGTCTCCCCCGGCTTCCGCCCGGGGACGGGTAGAGTCGGGCGGCCCCGGGCCAGCCTCCGGCTTCGACGTGCTGCAAGCCCTTCCCTCGGGTCCGGCCCGCACCCCTCGCCCAGTCACCAGAACCCCGCCACCTACGCGGTGCCAATTTCTGCTGACGGATGGGACACGCTCCTCGCCCTCATGACACCTGGTCTAGTCAGGGAGAAAGACAGTTGTAGACCGGCGGAAAAGGTTCTGTGGCTGGGAAGCGCAGGACCTGTGGGCGAACGGAAGAGGGGCCCCTCACCGGGTCTGAGGAGACCTCTTCATTCATTCAGGGCTTTATTCATTCATTGAGCAAATGCTTGCTGATCACTTCTATACGCAAGACTGAGTCCAGAGGCGGGAGTGGGAGTGTGGCCGGGACCACACTGCCTCCTGAGATGTCAACATTGAAAAGGCCCCCAGGCATCTGGGAGTCCAACCCTTTGTCTCGTGGATGATGAGGCTGGAGATCACACACTATTTCAGTTCTAAAGCGAATTTAGGTCCCAGGGTGTCTGCCTCCCAAAGCAGTGTTCCTTCCATGGCCTCGTCCTTTGTCAGGAGAGAGAGCAGGTGCTCCTGTAGTCCGGCTGCCTTTTAGGGAGGAGGAGCTCCTGGGTCAGGGAAGCTGGTTTGCTCTCCTACTTCAGCCCTGACAACCCTCACAGTGCTGGACAATTGGCCAAGCTCTTTCACACCTGTTTTCTCTGAGTTTCACAGTCATTTTCTAAGGTAGGGATTTCTGAGATGATGAAGCTGAGCTTCCTCTGTACCATTAAAGGTCTTGGTCAGGTTCACATGCCAATGAGGAGAGGCATCCCAAACTCAGTCTTCTGACTCCATAACATGCTCTCTTTTGACGACCTCCCCTCACCTGATGAGATAAATTGGTTCCCTCTATCATAAATAGCCAAGTGGTGTGGAGAAAGGACCATCTTTTTGGCCTTACATGTTGATGATCCAAAAATGACTTTAATTTTTGTATTATGTTAAAATATACTTCACTTGCTTGTGTTTTCAAATATTTATGCACTTATTTAAAAGCATCCAAGTCTGAATCCTTTAAAAATAAAAATTTTAAGAAAGTGTGTTCATTCATTCATTCATTCAGTGTTCTTGTAACACATTTGCTAAGTGACTCCTTTGTGCCCAGAGGAGTTCTAAGTGATAAAGATATAAAGTGACAAATGAAGCAGATATCCTTGCTGTCATAGAGTTTAAATCCTGGTGAAAGGAGATAGACAGTAAACAAGTAAGCTAATAAGAGGACTACTGATAGTGATTAGTGCTATGAAGAAAAAATGTTAAGGTGAGAATAACTGGAAGGGATAGTCAGGGAATGTATCGGTTTTACTAAAAACATGTCTCTTTCCTTAAGATCTCTTTGGTTTTTCCCTGTTCTCAGAAACACATTCATAGGGGCGCCTGGGTGGCTCAGTCGTTAAGCGTCTGCCTTCAGCTCAAGTCATGGTCCCAGGGTCCTGGGATCGAGCCCCACATCGGGCTCCCTGCTCGGCGGGAAGCCTGCTTCTCCCTCTCCCACTCCCTCTGCTTGTGTTCCCTCTCTCTCGCTCTATCTCTCTGTCAAATAAATAAATAAAATCTTAAAAAAAAAAACACACATTCATAGAGTCCTCTGCTCTTCAGAGAGCTGATAGCAACATGAGGTGGAGTCACCATGATCCCCAGTCCACTGGGCCAGGAGCAGCTCACACCCCATTTCTGTTGGCATCTATGTGCATGTGTTCATAAGATAAATAAGCCGTAGCCCCCCTGTCAAACCTCCAGCAGGAAGGGGAGACAGATGAACTAACCATCGTAGTGCATCATGATGATTGCTGACCTAGAGTGCAGAGCTAGGAATAGATGTGGCACAAGGAACTGTCATCTGTCTTTGGAAAGGGGAGCAGAGAGGAGACAACTGAATCCAAAGATCTGTCCACCCCCTCAGAGATGTTGATAATTCTGCGTGAAAAGCCAGATAATGGCTACTGCTACTAATAAAAGCAGCTAAGAGTGGATACGTACTCTGTTCTGGACTCTATTCTAAACATTTTGTATTCATTATCTTATTCAGTCCTTATGTCAACCTAATGAAAATAGATACTGTCATCCCCATTTTGTAGATGAGGAAATAAAGGCTTAGAAGCCAGCGTGGGGCTCTTTCCACTGAGACAGTCTACCTTACCAGGTAGAGCTCTCCAGGGAAGGAAGTAACTCCTTCCCTCCCTCCCTCCCTCCCTTCCTTCCTTCCTTCTCTGAATAGTTATTGAGGATCTATTATGTACTAGGTCTGAGTAGACAGCAGTCCACAAAGCAGCTTTGGAGGTTGCCTTCATGGAGTTTCCAGACTGACAAATACTTGGAAAGTTTCTTCTCTGTGGCTTCCCTAGGCTCAGGGCTCCGCTGTTGTCTCCAGACTTTACTCTGATTTCCGGCACAGCTATGGTTTGTGGGTTACTGGTCAAACCCAGACCTTCTCCCAACCAGATGAAAGGAGCTGGGGTGGAGGCCGGGGGTGGGGGGCGCGTGTTCTGAGATCAGGGTCTGAGAAGCCAGAGGAGCTACTTTCCCATAATTCTGAGTGCCCATCCTGTGGCCACTGTAGCTCTGTAGCAACATTTTCTATGCCAGTCCAGCCAATTAGATAGCAAGTATTTATCGAACACTTCATGGTAACAACATTGAGCAACTACCAAATGCAAGGAAGTGTGTTAAGCTCTTTGCAAGCATAGCCTGTTTACTCCTCACAATAGCCCCCACATTGAAGTAATTATTACTATCCACATCTCACTGAAAGTTGGGAATGAGTAACTTGCCCCAAACAAAGTCAAGACTCAACCCAGCCCTGACTTCAGAGCGTGACTCCACTCTTAAATTCAGGACATTCATTCATTAATCATTTATCAGTCAGTGAATTCTTAGCTCCAGCTGCATGCCAGGCACTGCTCTGGGGACTATAATAAATAAAAAAATCCCTGCTCTCTTGGAGTTTACATACTAGTGGGGAAAGACAGACGGTAACCATGTAAGTAAACAGGATTAATTTCAGATAGTAGTCGATACTATGAAGAAATTAAAGCAGAGTAATGAGATCTGGGTTTCCTGGGGTGGTGTGTGGCTACTCTAGAAGGCATGGTCTAGGAAGATGGACAGTTAAGCTGAGGCCTAAATGACGAGAAGCAGCCAGCTGTGTGAAGCTCTAGAGGAAGAGTGTTCCAGATGGATGCAAATGAAAAAGAGCATTGAGGTGGAAAGATTTGGTGTGTTTGAGGAATCAGAAGCAGGCAATGTAGCTAGAAAGAGGGGTGAGGTGATTTCGAGGGACAAGCAGGGCCAAACTGTTGGAAGGAGTTTTAAGTATATTTCAAGTGTAACCGGAAGCCAGTGGGTGTGAAGCAAGGGAATGATGGAACCTGAATTATGTTCTCGAGAGACCACTCTGGCCACACCATCCTTTCAGATGCCTGGGCAGCAGACCTAGGAAGGCCTCTTTCCCATTGGTCATAGAACTACCCAGTGTTCCTTTTAAGGATCTTTTGAATCCATCTGCTTCTCACCACCTTACCACCAATACTGTAGTCAGGATCACCATCATCTCTTGCCAGTGTTCCAGAATAGCCTCTGAACTGGCCACCCTCTTCCCTCCACTCTTGTCCCCTCACGTTCTCCAGACACATGCAGCCCTGGGCTGCTTCGGAGTTCTGCTTTCTGCCTGATGACATCGTGTCTTTTCACGGGTCAGGGTTAAAAGTTACCTCCTCTGTGAAGTTTTTGCTGACTTCTCCAGCCCCTAATGATCGCTTCCTTGAGCTGCACCTCTAGGTTTTGCCTCCCCCTCCCGAGCAGGGTGCAGCTTTGAAACCAGCAGTTGGCCACTGGCCTTGGAGTGAGTCCTTTTTCCCCCGCTCTGTGAGTCCTTAAACCGGATCAGTCTGTTCAGCACCTAGGCCAGTAATGCCCTGGTTCTCAACTATAGACAGATCAGGGGTTTCTATATGTTTTGCATATTGGGGTCCAACTGAGATTTGATTTTTTTTAAATTTGGACTTTAAGTTCCTGGAATACACCGTGCTTTTGTCCTTATCCTTATCCTTCTACCTACTGTTACTTCCTCATTTCCTCCATGCAGCCTTCCCTGAAACCCTTCCCTCCCACACAGATTTTTGTTTGTTTTTTTAAGATTTTATTTATTTATTTGACAGAGAGCGCGCAAGAGCACAAGCAGGGGGAGCGGCAGGCAGAGGGAGAGGGAAAAGCAGACTCCCTGCTGAGCAGGGAACCTGATGCGGTACTCCATCCCAGGACCCCGGGATCATGACCAGAGCTGAAGGCAGATGCTTAACCGACTGAGCCACCCAGGCACCCCACAGATTGGTTTAAATGCCTTTCCCTCACTTTTTTTTTTTAACTTTTTTACTGAGATATACACTCTAAAGTGGACAAATCTTAAGTATATGGCTCAGTGAATTTTTGCATATGTATATATACTCATGTCACCCAGGTGAAGATAGCATTTCCAGTACCTAAAGGGCTCCTTTGTGCCAGTTAATTCTGCCACAGAAATCACCCCTCTTTTGCCCTCGAGCACCATAGGTCAGTTTTACCTCTTCTTGTAGTTCGTATAAGCAGAGTATTATGCATGGACTTTCGTGGAAGGTTTCTTTCACTGCCTAATGTCTGTGAGAATATGTGTTGTGTGTAGCAGAAGTGTGTTCTTTGTTCATTGTTACATACTATTTCATTTCATTACTATACCCTAATTTACTTATTCATTTTACTATTGTTGAACATATGGATAATTTCTAGTTTTTTTAAAGTCAGCATTATTGGGGCGCCTGGTGGCTCAGTCGTTAAGCGACTGCCTTCGGCTTAGGTCATGATCCCAGGGTCCTGGGATTGAGCCCTGCATTGGGCTCCCTGCTCCGTGGGAAGCCTGCTTCTCCCTCTTCTACTCCCCCTGCTTGTGTTCCCTGTCACGCTGTGTCTCTCTCTCTCTCTGTCAATTAAATAGATAAATAAAATCTTAAAAAAATAAAATAAAATAAATAAAGTCAGCTTTACTTGGGGGGTGGGATGGGGTCGGTTAAACAGGTTGCGGGTATTGAGCAGGGCAGTTGTGATGAGCACCGGCAGTTGCATGTCAGTGATGAGTCGCTAAATCCTGCACCCGAAACTGATATTGCACTGTATGTTAACTAGCTGGAATTTACATAAAAACTTCGGGGAAAATTCAACTTTATTGGGATGTAATATATATACAATAAAGTGTATACATTTTAAGTGTGCAGTTCAGTGAGTTTTGACAAATGTTTCCAGCTATGTTGAACGAAGGTGCTGTGGGTTTTCTTGTACGTGGCACTGGCGGACATAATAAGCTTTGGTTTCTGTTGGGTGTACACTCTGAAGTGGGGTTGCTGAGGCATAGAGTAATTGTCAGTTTTTGAAGGCAATAGGAACAATTCCAGTTGCCCCCCATCCTCCCCACACCCCATGTTACCGTCCTTTGGGTTTAGCCATTCTGTGGGGTGCAGTGGTATTCCATTGTGCTGTTCATTTGCACTCGCCCCTCTTCTGTGCCTCCCCAGCCCCCCAGCCACCCTAATTGGCACTCATTGCATGACAGTATAGTCACATATTCTCACACTGGATGGAGTGTCCCCAGCGTCTGTCTAACCAGCCGAAAGACCCCCTAAGCTCTGCCCCTTCCCTGTCCCTTTTTTCACAGGTGGTTTTTCCCCATCATCGGCCACATGGGCATCTGCACATCCACAGGAGTCATTCGGGACTTTGCCGGCCCCTACTTTGTCTCGGTGAGTTCCCATTCTGCCCCCCTCTGGTGGGTTCCAAGGCTTCAGTGGAAGGCTGGCCTGTCTTGCCTGAGGCAGCTTTCCAGTCTCCCCAAGGCCTGGGAGAATGCAGGTACCAGACAGTCCTCGCCCTGGCCCTCTGCTCTTCACCAGTGTTTGACCCCTTTCCCCCTTCTCTTGCCTCCAGGACAGGCCAGGAGGGCAGTGTGGCCAGAAGGATTCTTAAGTAACTGACCCAGTCCTTTGCCCACCCCTGGGGTACCAAGACATGGGTAGGGGTTAGAGGCAAGAGTGGAGAGTCAGACCATCCAGGAACCACATCTCTGGACCTTCAGAAGGTGGGAGTCACAAGGTGGGGACACCGGGGAGGCTGATGTGGTTCCCTGGGTGTGGCCATAGAGAAGAGGGGGTGGGGCTTATAGAATGAACCAGCTGTGTTCTTAGGTCTGTTTCCTGGGAAGTGCCCGAGATGGGTACAGTGGGCCTGCTCCAGACGAGCAGGCAGCGTCCTGCCCATTGCCAGGGTGCAGCTTCGTCTCCATTAGAGGCTGGAATGAAGAGATGTGATGGTACCAGCCTAGTTATATTAATAGATGTCATGACCATCTTAACATGACAGAGGTCTTTTACTCTTATGTATTTTTATGGTAATTCATCTTTGACCAGCTCTGTCAGCTGGGTCTTCCTGATTCTGAACCCAGAATCTGCCCCTACCCTTATGTGGCAGGTCTAGGGCTTGGGTGAAACATGTCTCTCATTGGAAGCCTCTCCAGCCCCCTTCCTAACCCCCAGGCCTGCCCTGAATGATGCAGTCAGGCTGCAGTCCAGACACAGGGAAGAGCCCCGTGTGGGCCCTACTGTCGGGTCGGGAGGTCAGAGGGTGTTGTCATTTGTACTGCAAAGGAAACTGCCTCCCTGTGATCACTCAGAGATGGGCCAGAGAGGGTGAGAGAATTACCTGGGAGCCACACAGAGGGGCCTTTGTGGCTGGCACTCCAAGTCTTTGGTGTCTGGGTGCCGCGCTCCGGGCACTCCTGCCGCACTGCTGCCTCCCCCCAGAAAAGCTGCTGCTGGCCCTTCAGATGCTGTGCCAGCCCCAGAGCAGGGCCCAGACCCCACTTCTGCCCACCTGACCTACCCCCTTCTTAGTCACTGCACTTCCACCACTGATCACGTCTGTCTGCTGGGCTAGATGCGGGTCCTCCACTGACTTCTGCTCTTGTCCTTCCACAGGAAGACAACATGGCCTTCGGGAAGCCTGTCAAGTAAGTGATGAGCACCCATGTGACTAGCCCTGGGGCCGGGCCTTCTGGGACACAGCGGGAGTCAGCACCCTGAGGATGGGATGAGGGGAAGGATAGCCAGGCTCCACCAGAGCATACAGCCCGTGCCAAGCATCTCCTGCACCCGTCCCTGGCTGCGTTTTTACCCACAGACCATCTAGACTTTGCCTCAGCTCTACGCGGTTGTATTCAGCTCCATTGGAAGGATGAGGAAAGAGAAGGGGCTGGTCATGATCACACAGGAAGTGGCAGAGCTGAGACTCACGCCTAGGTGTCTCATTCCAAAATCTAGATTCTTCTGCCCCTTGGGAGTGAACAAGTCGTTTAAGATGTAAAGGAGGCACTGCTTGGAACTCGGAAAGTTCTGCTTAG
This sequence comes from Neomonachus schauinslandi, assembly GCF_002201575.2. NCBI lineage: Eukaryota > Metazoa > Chordata > Mammalia > Carnivora > Phocidae > Neomonachus > Neomonachus schauinslandi. The sequence goes on from NC_058406.1 coordinate 19,992,827, forward strand.
AATAAAAGTAGTCAGGCCCTCTGGCACCTATTGCTATGTTTGGGTGTTTAGAATTTTTGGTCTTCGTTTTCTTTTTTTCTTTTTTTTTTAAATAACCTCTACACCCGACATGGGACTTGAACTCACTACCCCCAAGATCAAGAGTCGCATGCTCCACTAACTGAGCCAGCCAGGCACCCCTTCATTTTTCCTGTCTTGGGGGCCCATTCAGCTGTGGGCCTGGTGACAGTGTCTCAGTCGTCAGTATGCTTAGAAGAGCCCCTGTGGTCTGAGGCTGCCCCGGCTAAGTCAGGCCCCGGGGAGGGGCTGGTAGCCTGCACAGCAGGGCACTGGCTCCCCAAGCCCTGCTGACTTCCACAGGCAGGTGGAAATGTGGGCCAGGGATGTCTGGGCTGGATGTCTGCGCCAGGCTGCTTTTCGGGGTCAGTTTTAAGGGCACCCGTTTCCAGGCAGGAGCCCCTGCGCAGCCCCAGTTCAGGCCCCGCCTCTAGGCTCCTCCACCAAGCTGTTGCCCACGGGGCAGCCAGAGGGCGCCCTGCCCTCCCAGCATTCCCGGCTGGAGCCCCTCAGGGCGCTCCACTGTCTGGCACAGCTGCTCTCACCCAGTTTGAGGTCTGTGAGCTTTTACCCCCACAGACTCTTCTCCCGACTTACCCCAGGCTCCCGAGTGGGAGAGGGAGGGACAGAGAGCATGCTGCTTGTGAATAAACTCAGGATGACATTCAAGTCCCCCAGCACGCGGCCCCGCCTGCATCTCCTGACTCTGTCCCTCCCTCTGACTCCTGCAGCAGTGCCCAGTCTCTTAACTCCCGGTGCAGGCCGCACGGGTGTGTGCCTCTCCCTCTGCTCGTGCGCTGCCCTCTGCTGTGCACAGCCAATCCCTCTTCCTTCACACTAGATGCAGATGTCACCCCAGAATGCCTCTCATACCCCCCAAATGAGTTAGTCCCTACCTTCCCCAGCGTCCACAGGGCACTGGGCATGTCACACCGTGTTCCCGGTGTCCACTGTGTGGCTTTTGCCCTGGTCTTGCCTCACCCCCGCAGCTTCCGCACCCACAGGACCCTGCACAGAGCAGGCGTCAGGAACATTTGTGAGGCTGAGTGACCAGAACCCCCTCTCTCCTCCCAGGTACTGGAAGCTGGACCCTGCTCAGGTGTATGCTAGTGGGCCCAATGCGTGGGACACCGCTGTGCACGACGCCTCTGAGGAGTACAAGCACCGCATGGTAGGTGGGCTGCTCCTGACAGCAGGACCCGGGCTGGGAGGTCCCCCGCAGCCCTGCCTGACCCAGCCCTTCCCACATCTCTAGCACAGTCTCTGCTGTGACAACTGCCACTCACATGTGGCGTTGGCCTTGAACCTGATGCGCTATAACAACAGCACCAACTGGAACATGGTGACACTCTGCTTCTTCTGCCTGCTCTATGGGAAGTACGTCAGGTGAGCCGTCCACCCGCCGCTCACCCCTGGGGCCGCTCTCTCCCAAGGATCCCGTCAGGGCCGTTTGTGGAGTCCTGCAGCCAACAGGGACAAAGCAGATGCTGATTGGAGCCGTGAAGGTTCTAGAGTAACTAGCTGAGTTCCTGGTGGAGAGGAAGGTGGCTGTGCTGAAGTCTGGCTCCACCTGGGTCCAAGCCCAGGTCTATGTGATCTCAGCCACCTGCCTTGGCCTCTCTAAGCGGCGACTGCCCTTGGGAAAATGGAGGTTATGATTCTGGCTCCTCAGAGAGGCTGTGAGCCCACAGAGCCCTGTGCTCAGGTCAGGTGAACACGGAGCCCCTCAGTAGAGGGGGAGGTAACTGCCCCACAGGATTCCTTCCCACCCTCCCTCATCAGAGGCAGGGTTCTGGGCAGGGGGCCCTCAGTGATGGCCTGGGGGGACCTTTGAAGCCACAGCCTCAACCTCTAAGGTCAAAGGCATTATTCCAATTCTCAGGTAAAGGGAGCTCAGAGAGGTTGAGTGACGCACCCACCTGGGAGCTGGCACGCACCTGGTCCCACTTGGCCGCCTTTCCAGGCTTCCCGCTAGCTGCATGCATCATTAAGAGCTTCTGAAAAAGAGACTCTAGGGGTCTTTTTTTTTAAGTCCAAAAGTCCTTTAGAGGTCCCCAGAGAAGACCATAACTGTGGTCACAGAGAGACTGAGGTGGAGCCCTGACCCCCAACCCCTCAGCTCCAGCCACATCATTGCGCTAACTCTTGCTGAACCCTGCCCTCCCAGTGGGCCTCATTAGAGGGCCGCCTGGCTTCCACACCGAGACTGAAGACCCCCCAGAGAGAGGTGATTATAGATGGAGCACTGAGACCCGGAGAGGGTGGACACATCTCTTGTACCTGCCTAGTGAGGTGTCAGATGTCTGCCAGGAACCTGGAATGGCCCCTGCCCGGGACTGTAATTGGTGGCCCTGCATAGTCGGTGTCGAGCCAGGCTGGGCCCATTCCCTTGACTGACCAAGTGTGGGGGTGAGGGAGTGGTTCCAGGAGCTTCCTTAGGGGCAGCAGCCCCATCTGGGCCGGTGGGCAGACAGGGCTCTGTGAAGCACACCCCACTCACCAGGCCCTTCCCACTCAGACTCCTCTCTCTCCTTTCTATCAGTGTCGGGGCCTTCGTGAAGACCTGGCTGCCCTTCGTCCTCCTCCTGGGCATCATCCTGACTGTCAGCCTCGTCTTCAACCTTCGGTGATGGCTGCCTCATGGCCCTGAACCCACCAGGTTCCTGAGGAGGCAGTCGCCACCCCTTTTGGTTCCAGATTCTTTCTTCTCACCCCAAAAGGCAGGGATGGGTTTGCTGGTTTTGACCCAGGGGTCTGGGCTAGATGGGATGGAACAAGGGCTGAAGATGAGCATGGGGCGGGGGTGTTTGCTTGTTGTGTCTCACAGGTCACTAAGAAGCTCCCTGTCCCCTCCTTCCCAGGCTTGTGACCCCCGCCCTTGAGGCGCCCTCTTTGTTCATCTGTTGGAAAGGCCTTAGCTCCCCTCTGTAGTGCTGCCCCAGCCATTGCCTGCTGGGCTCCCTCTGCCTCAGCCCAGTGCCCGGCAGGGAAGGGGAGCACATCTGGACCACTGGACAAGGCAGCCCAGGGGCCAGAGCTGGATTTGGAGCGCATCCGCCTGCCAGGGCTCTGGTCCCAGGGTGGGTGGAGTACACTAAGAAGTCTCTATAAACTAAGCTGCCCTGGGCCCTTCACCACTAGCCTCTAGAATGTCCTAGTAGGGCTGGATGGGCCCCCGATCAGATGTCTGCACGAAGCTGCATTAGGGGCAGTTTGTGCCCCATCTCCTGGTGTCCTTCAGTCCATGCAGCCCCCGCTTCCTCCTCTCCCTGGGCTCCCCAGCACGTGAGCCCATCTCCCCCTGCAGTTGGGGGCCGGGCCGGGGCTCCCCCAGCCAGTCTGGGGAGATGAGTGATGCTGATGTGCCCAGAGTGACCCCCTGCAGACCAGAGCAGTGTAAACAGGCTTGGCTCCAGCCCCAGGTGCCGGGGCTCCTCACACCGGCACGCGGGTGACGGCACCCCGTGGGTCCAGGATGCCGGGGGCCATCAGAGTAGCCAGCACCGTCGGGGAGCTGTGTCCTCCCACCTGCCACAGCCCCCCTTAACTTCAAGTTGTGGGAAGGACGTGTGCTGCCCCTCACCCCTGCTCTGCAGATTCCTTGCGAGGGGCTCCCTGGGCAGGGCAATAAAGGGTTTGACTCCAGACGGTGTCTTGTCCTTGTTTTCTCCTTTCAGTGGCCCCTCGCCCCTTCAGCTCATTTCTTCTTGCTGCCCTGGCGGGGGCCCTGATTGCCAAGGCCATGGTTGAGTCCTCGTCCAGTGCCTGCCGCGGGCAGAGCTTACAGGGACGTCTGCCTCCCTCAGGTACCTCCTGCCCCAGGCCCAGGTTGTGGGAGCTCCCCACCCCTCCAGATCCACCATCCCAGAGCCTTCTCCTCATGGCAAGTGAGTACGAAACCCTCCCATACTCCCTGTTGGGAAGAACTGGCAGTAGCATTGGGAGGTAGAGCTGTGCAGACCAGCACCTTGGACCTGTCTCCTCAACCAGGGCTGCACAGCCTGGGATAGCCAAGAGGATCACCCCAGCCCCTGGCCTCTGCCATATCCATCGGTCATATTGCCAGGTTTCTCTTGCTGACCCCCAGTAATCAGGTCACTGCCCTGCTCTCCAGCAAGACGGCAGAACTTGCTCGTTTCTGGTCCTTTGCTTTCCACCTGTTGAAAAAGTAGTCCTCCTTTCCAAGACTTGGCTTCAAAGCCTCTTCCTTGGTGACGTCTTTCCTAACCTTGCTCTATGGCGTGTGTCGTTTTAGTTGAACTAGCAAAGGATTTGGTCTCTGAATCCTGAGGGTCTTTTGTGTTCATCCTGACAGCTGCCTTGAGCACAGCCCTAGCGGCTGGCCCCCAGGGCCCTGGAGGGGTCTATCAGCGCATCCCAGACCCTGCAGAGCTGGGGTTTCTCCAGGGCAAGACAGAGGAGCCCCCTCCCTTCTTCATAGCAATTCCATTTTCAAAAATCCCTTTAGCATATTGGGATCCATCGGAGGGTCGTTTGCGGGGAGAAGGAGTTCCAGTATGGAGGACAACCACAGCAGGATGGACAGACAAAAGTAGTAAGGCCTGCTCCCGCCCAGCAGAACTTTAAATTAGCCTTGGGGAAACAGGACATGAAGAGGTGGCTGAATGCTTACTGTGTGCGAGGCCTCGTAATGAAGTGTCATTTATCCTCACCACAGCCCAGTGAGGCTGGTGCTGTCGTCCCCATTTTACAGATGAAGCGAGCACAGAGGGCTAAAGTGGTTTGTTCAAGGGCACAGAGGTAGGAAGAGTGGAACCACGTTCAAGCCCAGTAGCCTACTTCCTCAGAACCACCCTGTGGCTGGAGCGCAAGGGGTAAAGCAGGGAGGGGCTGTTCTCCAAAGGACTGGCTACTGTGACCAAAGAGAAGGGAGAATGGATGCTGGAGGCAAGCCAGGGGACACTCCTAGCAGCAGTCCCAGGAGATAGCTGCCATCGCTGCCCTTGTTTTATAAAAGCAGAGGGTGAGGCTTACAGAGTTTGTCACTGATCCAAGTCCACGGGGGACCGTGTGGCAGAGCCAGAAGTTTAAGCCCGACCTGTTGGCCTCCAGGCCCCTGCCTCTTCACCTAAGCACAGTGACAGCCTGGAGGCAGGGGAGCCTGAGGAGGGGCGGTGGCAAGTGGGGAGAGCACTCCTGCGGTTGGGGACTGGGGAGCACCAACGGAAGCAGAGTCTTTGGGTAAGGATGTGGGAGACAAGGACGTCAGAGCCATGCTTACAGGCGCGGGGGTCTGGGGGTCAGGCTGAGGAGTAGGGCGGCCCAAGAGTTAGTCAAAGTGTCTAAGGGAGGCTGGGCTGGTTGGGAGCACTTTTGTGAACGAGCCAGAGGGTCACCCTGTGTCTGCCGGCACCTTCCAGAGCTGAGGAATGACGGATAAAAGTAGGGCACCGAAAGGCCCCTCTGACAGCCTTGCATAGGCAGGACTAGAAGGGCTGAATGGAGGCCAGGAGACAGGGAGGTGGAGGGTTCAAGAAGAGGTTGGGCCGGTCCTGACACCTGGGCAGTGGGGGAGCAGCAGCGATGGGAGACAGCTGGGGACGGGAGGGGGGCAGTCTGGGTGCTGGCAGCAGGCAGCAGGCGGCCGGGGGTTGTTCACAACGGTGGGAACTTGGAAATAAGAGATTTGGTTGGGGGTGGAGGATACAGAGTTAGGGGACAGCGCAGCTGGGCTGGGGCCAGCGCTGCCAGGGAGGCACGTGTGGACAGGGACGGGCAGTGGTTGTCAAAATGGACTGTTGGAGAGGGGCCACCTGGTACCTTCTCTGTGCTGGCCGGGCACTTTCTGGTCCCTTGGAGTATGCTCTTCACACCTCCGCCCATAGTTTGCATAGGAGGAAGTCGCAGCTCAGCATGGTTGAGACACCTGCTTAAGATCACACGGTGGCAGAGGAGGAACTCTACTGGGGTCGTCTGACTGAAGTCTGTAATCCTTCCTTGACCCTGCTTCTTAGAAAGATTTCTAAACTTGCTTTCAAAGCAAGTTTCTATCAGCAACTTGAGCGGAGAGGTGGGGCCTGGTGGGGCAGCCGCCCCACCTACAGATGAGGCCACCGAGGCTCTGAGGGGTTGGTGCCTGCCCAGCTCACAGGAGGTACAGAATAAGTCTGCAGGGGAGCTGGGGCCAAGCCCCAGGTGTCTCCCACCCACCAAATCAGCTCCAGGTTCTCTGAAAGCTGAGGCTTGGGTGCGCCTGCAGGGTGCCAGGAGTCCAGGCCCGGTTTTGCATCAGGCCCTGCTCAGAAGGTGTTTCCTCCTTCTCGGGGCAGCTCCTCCGGGCTGCTGGTTGAGTCAGCCTTAGTCCCTTTCTGCTCTGCTCCCCAAGTTCAGCTCGGAAACTCGGCTGCCAGGAGTGCAGGAGAGCCCAGGTCACCCTGCGAAGGTGTCTGATCCATACTGGACCCCTACAGGTAACACACCTCAGGGCCAGGGTTCCCTGCCAGTGTCCCAAGGAGCAGACACTGCCACCTGGTATCCTGGGTACCCTCTGGGGCCTTGGGGGTTGGGGGAGAGGGGAGTGGGTCTGGGACTAGAACATATTGACCAATGGGTCTGTCCCATAGTATTGAACCGGAGTGGGGAGGACCGGACACTGGATTCTGCCTCTAGAAGGACAGGAACTATAGGGAGGGGGTGCTGCTGGGGACCCTAGGCTCAGATGCCCACAGCGCAGCCCAGGCGGACCTGCAGGACATCCTCCACCGCTATACTCCTACACACGCCCCCCCCCGGGGTCCCCGGGGCCCCAGAGCACACAGCACGACACAGCCCAGACACACATCCAGCAGAGGAAGAAGGACACAGGGCACATACCACACCGTGCTGTCACCCAGCAAGTCACTGAACACAGACAACAGTCACCCACGCGGCGTCACGTCGTGACATGGGGCACCGACACACAGGCAGGGATACGATATTCACACCCACAAAACAGCCTCAGAGACTCCACCGGGTGCAGAGCTGTGGGCCGTACTGAGACTCGCAAGGGCACAACATCACACAGGCGGGGGCCCCGGGCCACAGAAGAGCCCCCCACCGTGCGTGTGCAGCACCCGGCACTTGGAACGCAGCAGATGTTCGGGAAGTATTGCTAATACGGGGCACACGGGCATTCACACAGGATTATACATGGTACTCTGTAAAGACAGCAACCCCAAGCCCGCGGGTTGGGGGGGGCAGCAGAGGGAGAAGGCGCTCTCAGGCTTGGGCACTGACTCAGCAGCGGGCACAAGCCAGGACTCGCCTGTCAGAGAACCTTCTTCCCATCTCAGGCCTGCCTGTGCCCTGACCTGGCCTGGGAGGGGATGGGAGGGGCAGCAGGGGAGGAGAGACGGCCCAGGGGGCTCAGGCCATGCCTCCGCTCTGGCCACGGCTCAGTCACGGGCCCCTTGCCACGTCCACATGCCCCTCGGAGCTGGGCAAATGTTTTCCTTCCGGAGTCACCGTGGTACCTGAGCAGCCTGAGCCACTTTGCAGCACTTGGCCTCCACCGCCAGATCCAGGTCCTGGGCCAGGGGAAGGGGGAGCATCCATGTGGCCAGAGCGGAGGGGCCCAGGGGCTGCAGGCAAGAGGGCAGGGCTGGCAACAGGGGCATCCCTGGCTGGAGGCCTCAGCGAGAGTGGGTACAGTGGTTACCTCAGGGGGGAGGAAGCGGGGGTGTGGGCCGGGGAGGAGGTTGCCTCAGGCAGGAAGGCCAAATGGGCCAGGGCAGGGTGGAGGTGAAGGGTGGAGGGAGGGAACCCATATTGGGAGGTTCCCAGGGAGGGGGCGGTGAGCAGATAGGTGTGTGTGCCTGTGTGTCTGGGCGTGTGTGTGTGTGTGTGCCTTCCCCATGTGTGTACAGGGGTATGTCTGCATTCAATTAACTTCGACCAACTGTCTGTTGTGGGCAACATATGGGCTTTTGGGGTGAGGTCCTGTCCCTGTCTTCAGGGAGCTCACAATCCAGTTGGTGGAGGGGCAATGTGCATGCAAAAGTCAGTGTGATTTGTGTGTATCTCCGGTCATGTTTTTGCCCCGAGTTATACATTCTGTGGGGCCTCGTGTGCAGGTTTCAGAATATGTCAGGCACATCCCCTGGTGTGGGCATGGGTCTGGGACTAAGACCGCATAGGGTCCTTGGTGGGAGATGGGTGCGCATGCGTCTATCTCTGTAGGTATTGGTGCACCCATGTGATCAAGTGGCCATCTCACTGTGGGTGCACATCTTCAAGTGTGTCCGTATATCCGTGAGCCAGTGTGTGCGCGGGCCATGGGTCCATGGGTGTATCTCATGCCACCTTCAGCTCAGCCTTCCTGGAGTCGTACGGTGCCCACCACCTGGGCATATATTTGGGCAGAAAAGAGCAGCCAGCTCCAGGATGTGCCCTGTATTTGGGCAGGGCTTGACCTGCCCCCTTGATCCGCCCCCAGGTCGACATGTGTGCCCAGCTGGGGCACTGCCCCAGCTGATGCCCCAGAGGGGCCACCCATCTCAAGTGGGGCTCCGGGCCCTGCCTGGCCTCCTCATGGCGCACGAGCCACAGCCTGAGGCTGATGGATTGTTGGACCTCAGCTTCCTGACAGACGAGGAGCAGGAGGCCATTGCCGACGTCCTGAAGCGAGATGCCTACCTTCGCCAGTTGGAGGAGGGCCGGGTCAGGTGAGGCAGGGCAGGGGAGCCTGGGAGGATGGGGCCTCGGGCACTGGGAGCCCAATTGCGCCCCTGCTGCCTCCCGATGTGTGGCCTGTCAGATATCTGGGTGGTTCCTGTTTTTGCCCATTGGTCACTTCCGCCCTTAACCAGCGCAGCTCTCCACCTCACCCAAGGTGGCTGCACCAGCTCCCTGACCAGCCTTCCTGCCTCCAGGCTTGCCCTCTCTGACCCACTGGTCATGCTGCAGCTGGAGCTCCCCAGATCTGTCCTTAATATCCCCTGCTGAAGGGCGCCTGGGTGGCTCAGTCGTTAAGCGTCTGCCTTCGGCTCAGGTCATGATCCCAGAGTCCTGGGATCAAGTCCCGCATTGGGCTCCCTGCTCAGCGGGAAGCCTGCTTCTCCCTTTACCACTCCCTCTGCTTGTGTTCCTGCTCTTGCTATCTCTCTCTCTGTCAAATAAATAAATAAAATCTTAAAAAAAAAAAATATCCCCTGCTGAAAACGCCCATGGTTCCTTAGCACCTCGTGTCAGGGGCAAGCTCCTAAGTGCGGTCCACAAAGCCTCCCTGATTAGTCCCTGCCAGCCTCCCCGGTCTCATCCTCCACCAGTAACCCCCGCCCCTGACGCACATACCCACAGTGTCCACTGGAGCCACTCAAGGGCTTCAGAGTCCCTGAACACACCCTTCACTTCTATGCTGTTCCTTCTTCCTGGAAGAGCACAGTGGCTGAGGAGCATGGGACTTACAAGTAGTGTTTGGGGACAGACAGACACCTCTTAGCTATGTAACCTTGGGCAACTCACCTGACCTCCCCTGCACCACTCTCCTCATCTGTAAAATGGGGCTAAGGAGCACTAGCTCATAGAATTAGGAGGAGGGATTATGCACAGTAGTCACTTAATGAATAATAATCATTCTCCTTCTCTGCCTGGAGAACTTCAATTTGTCCCCCAAGAAGCAATTCAAATGTCACCTCCTCTGGGAAGCCCCCCTCGATTCCCACAGGTAAAGCTGGCCCTTCTCACATCCATCATGGCACCCACCTCATTATAGTGTACTTGTCTATTCTGGATCCAGTTTCCCCATCAACCTGAGCTCCTTGATCCAGAGTCAGGATTGAGTCTGATTTGCTGTTGTGTCCCTGGCCCCAGGTACAGGGCCTGGCACAGAGTGGGTGGCAGGAATGTTGGTTGGGTGACAGCCACGCCTTCCCCCATCCTCCAGCAAGCTTCGGGCCTCACTGGCAGACCCTGGGCAGCTGAAGATCCTCACGGGAGACTGGTTCCAGGAAGCACGCTCACAACGGCACCACCATGCCCACCTTGGCTCTGATCTTGTCCGAGCCTCTATCCGCAGAAAGAAGAGCTCCATGGGTAAGAGGAGATCCCCCAGGGTCAGGCTGGCTTCATACAGCCCAGGGCACTGGGTGTGCATGGACAGGAAGAGAGGGCCCCTGGTACTGTGTGTCTTTGGGTGGGCACCACCCTTCCACAAGCTCCGGGAGGTGAGTGAGCATCTCCAAAGGCCAGACTTCCTGAGACCAAGGTTCACAGAACTTCTCACCTGGCCACAGGAGACCAGGCTCCAGGCAGCGATGGGGAGGCTGAAGCTGCTGAGAAAGAAGCTGAAGAGGAGCTGGAGCCCAGGTGAGGAGGCCTGGCAGGGAGGGAAGGGTGTCTACCAGTCCCCTGGGGGCCTACCCCCTGACAATCACCTCTCCCTTCTCTTAGGCTCCCCATGGACAAGGCACCCCAAGAGATGCTCAGCAAGGCTGAGGTGAGTCATGAGTGACTGAATGAACTAAGGAATGAGCCTATAATGCCCCTGAAGCGGAGGTGGGATGTGAGACTCAGGAGACTCAGGTCTGGGCCGCATCACCCTTCTCTGTCAAATGGGGATATGGACCTGGCCTCTAAGGGAATCTCAGAATCTGGCTCTTAGGGGTGGTGGGGGACTGAGCTGGGTGAGGTTCAGGACTCAGATACTACTGTCTGCCACCAGTGGGACCCTGGGAGTCAGGCAGGGCAGGCCCTGATGCGGGAGGGGGTGTGCCCTGCAGGGCTCACTGGTCCTGCAGCTGGTTAGTTGGTTGCCAGCCCCGCCTACAGGGCTGTGCTAAATCCATCTGGGGTAGCCAGCTGGAGCCTCTGGCCTCTGACCCCACTGTGACCTTTGACTCCTTCATCATTAGTCCCCACTGTGACCTCTACCCCTTGCTTCTTTCAGAAACCTGATTTCCCCTCACCATATGTCCCCCTAAAGGCTTCAGATCATGAGGAAGAGCCCCAGGCCCAGGAAGGTGAGTGGGTGTAAGTTGGGGACCCCAGAGAGGTTTTGGGGGCCAGAGTCATCTCTAAGTGACCCCAACCACCTGTGTTCACCTTCCTTCACCTTCTAACTCTCTCCATGATGCATGAGTATGCGGGCGCGTGTGTGTACGTGTACGTGTGTGTACGTGTACGTGTGTGTGTGTGTGTGTGTGTGTGTGTGTGTAGTCTCAGGGGCTTCCCACTTCAGCACTGGGGCCTGAATCTGCAGGTCCCCGGGGTGGCAAACCAGTCCCTCCAAATTTGCTTAGGGGCAGGCGGGAGAGGGCCACGCTCAGTAGCTTCTGCCCCACCCCAGCCCCGGGATCCGGGGACTCGCAGGTCTTTGCAGAGGAGGCGGACCCGGAGCCGGAGCCGCGGTCGCGGGGAGCGGTGTCGCCGCCACCCCCAGCCCAGGTAGGCGGGAGCGGCCCGCGGCTGCTCCCAAGACCCGGAGCGGATTCTGGGCGGGGAGTGCCCCTACCCCGGGCTGAGAGCCGTCGGGGGAGGGGCTGGGAAGGAGAGGACGGCCCGTCACTTCTCCCCACCTCCCCAGACCCAGACGGCGCCCGAGATCCTGGAGAACGGGGAGGAGGCTCCGGGGCCCGGCCCCGCACTCGACCGCATGCTCAGCAGCAGCTCCTCGGTGTCCAGCCTCAACTCCTCCACGGTGAGGGGTGAGGGCTAGGGCCTGGGGACGGAGGAGATGGGTGGGGGATGCTTACCCCCCCCCCCCCCCCGCCGGCCTTATCCCCCCGCGGAGCCCCCGCCTGGCCCCCCCCTTGCCCCCTGATCTGAGCACCTCCCCCCCCTCCCCCGGCCCGGACCTGAGCCCTGCACCCCCGCCCTGACCTCCACCCCCGCCCGCAGCTGAGCGGCAGCCAGCTGAGCCTGTCTGGGGAGGCCGAGGCGGGCGCGGTGCAGGTGCGCGGCTCGGTGCACTTCGCGCTGCGCTACGAGCCGGGCACCGCCGACCTGCGCGTGCACGTGATCCAGTGCCAGGGCCTGGCGGCCGCGCGACGCCACCGCTCCGACCCGTGAGTGCCCGACCCGCTCTCACTGCCCCACCCCAGCACCCTTCTTGGCCTGTCTTCCTGGTCTTCAAAATGGGAGTATCAACGTCCTTGGGAGGCGTGGGGATTGAGTGAGAAAAATCCTGGGAAGCCCTGCACGGGAAACTGTGCTCTGGGCTGGGGCTGGGGAGGCCCCCGGGGGCTGGGGAGGTAGGAGCTGGGAGGGCCCCCCCCATTAAGCTCGGGTCCTCCCCTGGCCTCCCACGCTCCAGCTACGTCAAAAGCTACCTCCTCCCGGATAAGCAGAGCAAGCGCAAGACGGCGGTGAGGAAACGGAATCTGAACCCGGTCTTCAACGAGACTCTGAGGGTGAGGCTGCGATGACCGGGCGGCTCCCCATTAATGAACGGGACGCCCCTTCCTGTGGGGGCCGGCTGGCAGGGGCAGCCAGAGTATGGTCGTTGCCCGTCGCTCCGACCCTCCGTTGTGTGGGAGGAACGGCCGGGAGGCCCTCCGTCCATGCGTTCTCCTGTGCGTCAGTGTAGTGCTGGACATGGCGCTAGTCCAGACCCCCATGAAGGCCCTTCGGGGCCCCCCCGGATTCCCTCGTGCAAGGAGCGCGGTAGGACAAGCCCCCGTCCACACTCCCGCAGCGCGGAAGCCCGGGCCAGCCGCCGTGGTCCGTTAAAGCGCCCCTCCTGTCCCCAGTACTCCGTCCCGCAGGCCGAGCTCCGGGGCCGCGTGCTGAGCCTGTCCGTGTGGCACCACGAAAGCCTGGGTCGCAACATCTTTCTGGGCGAAGTCGAAGTGCCTCTCGCCACGTGGGACTGGGACTCTGAGCCCACGTGGCTCCCCCTGCAGCCCCGGGTGAGGCAGCCCGTCCGAGTGGGGAGACCCCTCGGCGCAGGTGTCCCGCCCGCACCCCACCGCGCTTTCCCCCAGCCCCCTCAGACTCCGCCTTCGGCCAAGCCTCCCCTCGGCCTCGCAACCGTACTGCCCCGGCGGCCCATTTGGTCCTCCGAGCTAGCCGCGCCCCATCGGAGTCTGGAGACCCCACCCCTTTGACGGCCCGTTTCCCTGGGACCTGCTCCCGCCCCTGACCCGGCCGCCTCTCCTCTCGCAGGTCCCGCTCTCTCTCGACCACCTCCCCAGCCGCGGGCTACTCTCCCTGTCCCTCAAGTACGTCCCCGCCGGCTCCGAGGGTGAGTGACCGCCCCGCGAGAGGCCACGCTGGACGGGCCCTGGGAGGAGGGGGCCACCGGTCCCGCGAGGGCGTGGGGCGGCGGGGCCTGAGCTGAGCCTCTCCGCAGGCGCGGGACTGCCCCCCAGCGGGGAGCTGCACTTCTGGGTGAAGGAGGCTCAGGACATCGTGCCGCTGCGCTCAGGAACCCTGGATACCTACGTACAGTGGTGAGGGGCATCGGGACCTCCGGCTTCCCTTCCTACCCTGACCCCCCCCCCCACCGCCAACACTCTCTGGAGCTCCCCACCTCCGATAAACCCCTCCTAATCAACCACCTTTGATTCCCCCTCCCCCCCAAGTCTGATCTTTGACCACTGTGCAGGGATGAAGGGGACAACTTAAGCAAGAACCTGGAGTCAGGAAAGTTAAAGACATCCTTGAGGAGCTGCATTTCAGAGTAACAAGCCATAGGACTTGGAGAGCTGAGGCTGGGACCTGGGAGGTCACAGGGGCTCTTCCATGAAAAGAGCTGGAAGGCCAGGCTGTGGGGCTTGGCCCTGAACTTGCAGTTCAGTGGTTTTCAAAGTAAGCTCTGGAGGACCTCTAGGGGTGCCTCCAGGTGCTACCCCACACTCAGAGAGTGAAATGAAGTTAGAGGGATCAGGTTTTAAATTCCCAGCCCTGATTCCACACACAGACATTGTTTTGCTTTTACTTCTGAGTAGTATTTTATCTTGCAGAAAGGGTTCTGAGGCTTTAAAGTTTGGCAACTACTTCTGGGGGCAACGGGGAGCCAATGAAGGTCATTGTACAGGGAAGTAGCAGAACTGTATTTCAGAGACATTACTCTGGGGTCCTGTGAATAAGAGTTGTAACTTTAAAAACAAGAGGCCTGAGAGGTGGCTGGCCCAAAGGTCCACGAGTAGTGAAGGTCTGAGGCCAGGTCCCAGGTGGGAGCCAGAGGGCATGGACATTGTGAGGGAGAATGAGTAGGATTTGGTGACTGGTTAGTTCTTGGGGGTGTGAGGGGATAGCCACTTGATTGCCAGCTCACCTCCCCCACAGTTCAGTGCTGCCTGATGACAGCCGGGCCAGCCGCCAACGGACAAGGGTGGTACGACGCAGCCTCAGCCCTGTGTTCAACCACACCATGGTTTATGATGGCTTCGGGCCTGCTGACCTGCGCCAGGCCTGTGCTGAGCTCTCCCTCTGGGACCATGGGGCCCTGGCCAGCCGCCAGCTGGGGGGCACACGCCTCAGCCTGGGCACCGGTGAGTGGGGCAGGGCCCTGGGGAGACCTGATGCTGAGAGACAGGGGCTCAGTGTGTGGCCTTGGGCGGGCACTTCTCCGCCCTTTCCTGAGCTTTGGTGTCCACTGAGAACTGGGAGTGGCACTGCATAATCTGGGACCCGGCAGGTATTCCTTGGGACCTAGGGTGTCCAGTGTGACCATGCCCTTCACCCCCGTCTGCACATGTCCAGGCAGCAGCTATGGGCTCCAGGTGCCCTGGATGGACTCCACACCGGAGGAAAAGCAGCTGTGGCAGACACTCCTGGAGCGACCGTGTGAGTGGGTGGATGGCCTTCTGCCCCTCAGAACCAACCTGGTCCCCAGGACATAGCTGCCCTACAAGCCCCACCAAACTCCTCTCTGAACCCCCATCTCTGGGCCTGCCCTTGGCTAAAACCAATAAAGTCTATTCTAAGGGCAGCAACGGGCTGATGTCTGTTTCTGGGCGGCGAGGGTGATGGCAGGAAAGGCTGAGGGAAGTGAAGGGAACAGGTGAAGGAACTTTAGACTCAGACAGAAAGACCTTAGGGAGCCGGTCCCAGGACCCCCCCCCCCCCCCCCCCCCCTACCTCAGAAGTTGCCAAGGCCCAAGTGTACAAAGGTGTTCTGTTTAATAGTCTTTGCCTGGTGGTACCTGATAGGCTTGGGGCATCTCTGTGGTTGATTCCCCCCATTGGGGCTAGGCCTGGCCCTACCCTGCCCCCACCCGCCTGGCCTCCTCCAGTTGGCCCTGAGTCCTGGGGTGGGGGTAGCAGAAGCTGCTTGTGTCTTCTCCATTCATCCATCCTTGGGTCCTGCCTCCCGTCTCTGAGCTCTCATTCAGCCTCCTGTCGGCCAGGGGTAACTGGCGTGGATCCTGCTCTCTGTGCCAAGACGGCTCTCCAGATGCGGCATACCATCCCTCCCCTGGGGAGAGCAGGCTCAGTGTGGCTCAGCCAGAATAAGGCCCTGGACTCTCTGTTACCCCACTGTCTGCCTGATGTAGCTGGGGGGTCAGGATCTGGCCACCATGGAGCCATACACATGGGTCATCCCTGGAGGGCTCAGGACATACCTGATGCGGGTGTAGATGAGGTCATCTCGGGTGGCACAGGTCAGTAGGGTACGGAGGGTGAAGCTGTGGTTCAGCAGCTGGTTGTGGACAAAGACCCGGATGCAGAAACAGTGGAAAAGAAAATCAGAGGAAGATGTGTCCAGAGACCCAGGTTCTAGCTCTGTTCTGCTACCAATATGCTACAGGGCAGGTAACACCCCTCAGGGGCCTGTTTTCTCATCTGTACCATGGGGGGGGGGGGGGGGGGGTACACTAAGTGCTCTTCCAGTACTGAGATTCTCTGCATCAGGGAAAGAGTGAGAAGAGCTGAAAGATGGGCAGAGACGCAGTCTTTGGTGGGTGGGGGTCAAGGGTGGCCAGCACTCTCCCCCTCACCATCTGGATGGTGCCTGAATCCACATTCAGTCCTTGTAGCCACTGCACCAGGCCCTGGTCCACCGTGAGAGCAGCTGTGGAGGAGAAGTCAGGTGGTCAATGCAGGGGTACCTCCGGGCAGAAGCTGTCTCGCACTTGCCGTGAATGTTCCCCAGCCAGGTCCCACTCACCTGGGGGCTCGGGGGCCAGGGCGCAGGTCCCGGCCTCCCCGTTCACCCGCTGTAGAGCTTGCTGCACCAGGGCCTGGCACTCCCGTTCTTTCTCAGCCAGGACATCTCGGAGCCTGTTGGAGAGCGCAGAGGCTAGGCCAGTAGAACAGAGTGCGGGTGGGGAGGGAGGGTGAAGCTGGCCCAGAGGCCAGGGGCAAGTCCCAGGGGCTTTACCTGTCAGTCTCTGCTCGCAAGAGGCCCAGCTGCACCACTGGGGTTGGGGGTGCCTCCGCTGGTTTCCCCGGGAGCCGGCTGAGCTGGACCAAGGTCTCCTGCTGCTTGGACTGGGGTTCCTCTTCTTTACTCGACTCCTCTGACCTCGGTGGGACCTCCTCCGTCTCCACCTCTGCCAACCCAAGTGATTGGGTGAGCTGTGGCGGGGAGAGAACTCCCATTTGGGACATCCCCCCAAACACCCGGCAGAGGGCGCAAGGCTCTGGGTACCCAGCCGCTCCTTCCCGCCCCTGTCGCGGCTAACCCCCACCAACCACGCCCCCTAGCGGCGTCCGGTGTGCACGTCACGCCCGCAAGGGGGTCACACCCTCGCCCTCAGGCAAGACAGCTCCACTCCCCGCTTTACCTGGGCCCAACACAGCCAGGGCTGCCCGCACCGCTCGGCTGAGCAGCGAGTCCAGCACGAACATCCAGTGTGGGCGGATCTGGCGCCGGCGGAGGATCTGCTTCACCTGGAGAGGGAGAAAGGGCGCGGCGAGCCTCAGAGGTGGGGAAAGAGTTGGAAAGACCTAGAAAGTCTTGCGCCAGAGGCAAGTCGGGTAGGCGGGTTTGGGGCAGAGGGAGGAGCTGGGAAACTAGGATTGGGTTGATGTCCCTTTGCTGATGGCTGTATCTTCCTGGGGGAGACATGCAAACTTGCAACATCAAGTCCTTGTACAGTGCCAGACACAGGGAGCTCACTACGTCTTATTGGGCAGCCTGAACCGCAAGAAAGCTCCCTCACCGCGTCCGGGAAAGCGAAGAGCGGTCCGTGCAGAAGCGCAGGCCCGAGGCCTTGGGCCCGCAGCTGCCCCTGCAGCGCCCGCAGCTCCTGGGCCAGCTGCCGGCGGTTGGGAGTGTGGATGTGCGCCCCGAGGCAGCGCAGTAGCTGTTCCACATGATTCCTGCTCAGCCGGGGCCCCTGCGGAGGAAGAGGGGTTGTCAGTGGGTGGGCTCCCACCTGAGTCAAGAGAGCTGCGGGCGGGGGCGGTGGGGAGCGGTGGGTGGAGGCGTGCGGAAGGCCATCAGCCGGCTTCCTGGCGGGGCGCGGCCGGCACCCACCTGCTCCTGCTGCCGGCACAGGCTGCCGGCCAGCGCCGGCAGCTCCTCCTCCAGCACGGCGGCCAGCATGGCCCGGCGCTTGCTCTCCTGGTGCAGCAGGCTCAGCCCGCAGCTCTCCTCAGGGGACGTGGGCTCCTCGGCCCCGGCTTCCTCGGGCACCCTAGTGCAATGGGGGGCTGCGGCTGGACGCGGGTGGCAACACGGGCCGGCCGCCTCCACCCCAGGCTTTGAATCCTGGCTCCTACTTTGTCGCCTACCTCACACGGGACAAGGCAGAGAAGCCTGGCGCTGAGGCAGCACAGTACTTACAAGTCGGAGCATCTGGGAGGAGGCACCCAATGCCATCCTCGCAAGTGGCTGGAGGTGCCCAGGCCCCCAAAGGGGACTTTTTCCGGAGGGAGTACAGGGGTGACCCCAGATGAGGCAAAGCCACTCCAAGACCCTGGGCTCTCACCGGAGTTGGCTGGTGTCTCCATAACTGAGGCAGCGCTTCGGGGGACTGGGTGGGTGCTGAAAGGGTGCCTGAGGGCGTGGGAATGTCTGGGGCTGGGTGGTCAGGTCAGCTGAAGGAGTGGGGCTGGCTGAAGGGGCATCTGAGGGAGGGACAAGGCCGTCAGCCCGGGCCCCCCCATTCAGCCCCCTCCCTCACCCCAGTGCACCCACTCCCTCCACCTGCATGTTACCTGAGGGCCGCAGTGCATGTCGGGGGGAGCCGGGGCTGCAGCTTCTCTTCCCGGGCTGCAGGAAGGGGTCCCCCAGCAGTGCTGGAGCACTGGCTCGGAGGCGGGGGTCTGGCTCAAAAGTTCGGAGAAGGAAGGCTTGGGCCTCCGCTGACAGAGAAGTGGGCACTGGTGGATGCACCTTGTACATGCCCACCTGGGAGGGGTCAGGGAGGACAGACAAAGGTCAAGTTTCGAGGTGTTCAGGGCTCAGTCTGTCCCCACCCCACCTCATGAGCCAGGCCGTGAGGGGTCTCACCTGAAACATGGCAGCCTGCGGGCTCCCTAGCTCATGGAAGGGTGGCCGACCTGTGGCCATCTCGATCACAGTGCAGCCCAGTGACCAGATGTCAGCTGCCTTCCCGTACCCTCGTGGGCCCTGGTCAATGATTTCTGGCGCCATGTACTGTAGGGTCCCTGGGGCAAGAGAGGTAGCCACAATGCTCACCTAGGCTTGAGATGATGCGGGGCTGGCAGGGGCTCTCATCCTCTAGCCACCGCGCCCACGCTGAACTCTGTCATCCAAACAATTCCCATCACCTATCCTGGTGGTCAAACATCTATCCTGAGTTTCCTCACTCATCTTGGGCTCCATCACATTCCGACTTCCTCACCCACAGTAGTGGATCCTGGACAGCATCATCCCCTCTGAACCTAATCACACACTTTTGCCTGCATCGACACTTCCAGGCTGCATTTCAGGCACTAAATTCACCATCATCAGCTACTCAAGCTCCAGTTCTAGATTCTATCACCTCACCCCTGGCTCAATCACCCGCCCTTGGTTCCGTGCCCCATTAGGGCTCTAACTCCATGGCCAGAAGAAACACCATTCCCTGGAAGTCCTAAGAATTCTTCTGTCCCAGGTCAGCATCTCCACTCCCCACCCCACACCCCATTACCTGTGAAGGTCTCAGTGCAAGGTGTGATGCCTGCCAGCCTCTTGGAGGTGCCAAAGTCAGAAATCTTGAGCAGCCCACTGAAGGTGTTGATCAGCACATTGTCCCCCTGAGTAGAGTGGACCTTGTGCTCAGTGGACACCAGGCTGGGCTCCTGATGGCAGAACTGGGCCCTATCCCTGGATCCCATCTTCTACAATCGCAGCCTGACCCTGCCTCTATCAGCGTCCTCCCTCTGCCATCCCACTTATGATGGGTGCTGGGAGCTGGGAGCTGGCACCTGATTCGGCTTCAGGTCTGAAGTTCTCTCCCTCCCTAGGGAGCCTCCTTGATGAATTCCCCACCCTTTGCAAAGGGGTCGGCCTTCTTAATGTAAATTGCCAGTCTCTGTCTAGACCCATATGTCCTTCTCTCCCCCCTCCACCAGCTGCAGGCCTTACCTTGATGTCTCGATGCACTATGCGGTTGTCATGCAGATAGCTGAGTCCCTGCAGGATCTGGCGGGTGTAGAAACTGATGGTGCTCTCATTGTCCTGCAGGGGTCCCCACACTGATCGCAGCAAGGAGGACAGGCTGCCTGGGCAGACGCAATCCAAGATCATCACGGCACCCCCTTACTCCAGCCTTCAGCTCTCTGCTCAAGGCCCAGGCACACTCATGCCATGACCCAGACTCCATCACCACCCAGTGCACTACGTCAGCTAATTCTGGGCTACCCCACCCACACACGCTAGGACCCATTTTCCCCGAGGGTTCCCCACCCCTGCCTGGCCCCATCCCCCTGCCCCACACTTCCAGTTCCACTGCCAGCCCACACAGGGCACGTACCTCCAGGCACTTCCTCCATGAAGATCTTGAGGTAGCCGCCCTGGCTGGTGGAGCCCAGGTAGCGCACGATGTTCTTGTGGCGAAGGCGTTTGTGCAGAGCAATCTCTTCATGCAGGGGCTGAGAGAACCTGGGGGCAGGGAGGAAGAGAGGAATAGGCCGGTTTGGGGCAAGATGCTCACCCGACTCCAGCAGCAGGCAGGCCACGCCCCCAGGACCTGCCCCCACCACAGGCCCCTCTCTGACCTTCTCCACCTTATCACCCAGCCCACAGGCCCCTCCAGACCACACGGCCCCGCGTGTTCCCTGCCATTCTGCCCACAGGCCCCCTCCCTCGGGCCCCTGAGCCCGCCCGCGCGGCCCCGCACACCGCACCTGCTGTCCCGCTCTGGGATCTCCTTGATGGCGATGCGCACCCGCGTGTGCCGCTCGCGGCCCGCGTACACCACCCCGTAGGTGCCCTTGCCCAGCACCAGCCGCTCGCCCTTCTCCGTGTACTCATAATCAAACTGCGGGGGGCGGGCGAGATGGGGGCTCAGCAGGGCCCCCAGCCCTTCCCCCGCCCCTCGCGCTCCCAGGCTCCCTACCTCACCTCCAGCACCTCCCCCACGCCCTCCGCCTCCTCCGCGGGCGCCGTGGAATCCGGATTCGTCACCAAGGCTTGGATCAGGCCGCAGAACCTGAGGGGGGGGGGAGGTCAGGCCGACGGGAGGGGCACCTTGGGCGGGGACTGTCCCCCGCTGGGCCGAGAGCACCGAGGGCACACGTCCCTTCCTTTCCCTCGCTCCCCCGACCCCCGGCCGCCCACGAGGCTGCGCGCACCACTGGCAGTGCCCCACGCTGGGGAAGCACAGCTGCGCGTCCTGAGCCGGGGGCAGCGCGTACACGAAGCAGCAGCGCTCGTCCCGCTTCGAAGAGCTGGGAAGGGAGGAAGAACCGCTGTGAGCGCTCCCCGGCCGGCCGGAGGCGGCGCCCCTCCTCCCCGGGCCCCGCCCAGGTCTCGCCTCTCACCTGACCCCGCAGATGGAGGCCACTGGGAAGGTCCAGCTGGAGGGAACGTCCTGGCAGAAGAAGGTGGCTCTCAGGGGATGCTGGGGGACTGGGAGAGTGGTTTGCGGAAGGGAGAAAGGTTCCGGAGAAGGGGTGCACAGCGGTGAGTGGGGGGCCTCAGCAGTGGCTTCACCTGGGTTTCGGGCTCCAGCAGGCTCAGGGTCACTGCGCTCACGGGATCAGTACCCTGAATCTCCAGCCTGGCAGGCAGCAGCACCTTGTTCATCTCCAGGACTAGCACCTGCAGGTGATGAGGAACGGGGTGGGTTAGAAGGGGCCCGCCCCTCTCCCAGGTCCCACACCCCCACTGGGCGGCCTCACCAAGCACTGGTCCCCTTGGGGACAGGCTGTCTTGAGTGGCTGACAGGACTGTAGCAAGAAGCGGAGCCAGAAGTGGGCACGGTGCGGGGGTCCTTCGGGAAGCTCTAGCATGGGTCTGAAGTGCTGGTACAGCAGAAAGGTTTCCATCATGGACACCAGGTACCTGCAGACACAGCCTTGTCCTCAACTCAGCCCAAGCCCCCAGCAAGCACTGCCAGCAAGAGCAGACTGGCTAGGGTGTAGCCAGAACCTGGGCACTGGGTGTGGTAGGCACTGGTCTGGAAGGGGCCAGGTCACTGGCTCAGAGCTCAGGCCAGCATGCCAGGAGACATCCGCGCAGGGGCAGGCGGCCGGGGCCAGGCCAGGACTGCAGCGGGGGCCACCTACCAGATGGGAGCATCGAGCTTGTACAGCTGCTCTGCAGCCAGCGCCACCTGGGCGAGGTCATTGGCGAGGATCTGAGCTCCCAGGTAGAAGCCCACATCCCAGTAATACTGCATCTTCTCCACACAGCCTTTTCGGGCCAGCAGGCAGCCCAGCTTCATGCCTGGGGGAGAGGGGTATGGGCCCTAGGGAGTGTGGTTGCAGGTTTGGCAAAGCCCGGGTGTGGGCCGCAACATCCATGTGGGCAGGAACATAGAAATAGGGGAGGGGCCTGGGTGGCACAGTCAGTTAAGCGTCCAACTCTTGGGTTCAGCTCAGATCGTGATCTCGGGGTCATGAGATCAAGCCCCGCATCAGGCTCCACGCTCAGTGCAGAGTCTGCTTGGGATTCTCTCTCCCTCTGCCCCTTCCCCTGCTTTCTCTCTCTCTAATAAATAAATAAATCTTAAGAAAAATAACAACAACAGAGAAATAGGTGAAAACTTCGGTATGACTCTCAGGTGGGAGCGGGAGCTCAGGCACAAGGAAGTTTTGGGGAACAAGTGTATGTCGAATTCGGTGTGTAAGGAACACGGGTGTGGGCTTCGGAACACTTGTGGCCTCAAGGGCTCAGGAGGGCCCAGGACAGGTATGAGCGTCCGGATGTGTGTGCAGGTAGGACAGGTCCAAAAGGGGACCAGGCCAGACCCAGCTCCAGCCCGGGGTCCTCTCTCCCCGCGCTCTCCCCTGGCCCCTCTGCGACCTGCCGGTGGGAGGAGGGTGCAGGGCTGAGACTCACCTATGAGCTGGAGCTCCTCAGAGTCCTCGAAGCACTGGCCAGCAGCAATGAGCAGCACAGCTGCATTGATGCCCGAGTGGAGGCTGGGCTCAACATCAAAAGCCTTGCGATACCTGGGGTGGGGGTGGGGACTCAGGGCCGGCCTGATGCCCACAGCCCCATCCTGCAGCCCACCGTCCACTCGCCGGTGCCCCTTACCAGTGATAGGCCTGCTCCCGGTGCCCGGCGTCCTGGAAGCCAGAGCTGAAGAACATGTCCTTGTAGACACGGCCGCACATGCAGTAGAGGTCAGGCGCCACAGAGCCCTCACCCTGGACCAGCGGCAGCAGCACGGCCAGTGCCTTCTCCCGGTCCCCGGGCCTGTTCCTCCTAGGGAAAGGGGACCCAGGCCGGGGGCTTACCCGATGGCCCTGCCCCACTCTAGCCACGAACCCCGAGACCCTGGAAAGCAGAGACCCTTCCAAAGGCCTGACGATAATGAACCCAGAAGGGCTGTGACTCTGGTCAGTACCGGCCTTTCTAGAAGTAATGATCCCAGAGAGCAGTGATTCCTAGCAGCCGTGACTCTAAGGGACAGTGACTGTGGCAGCTGTGAGCACTTGGACGGCAGCGGCGCCAGGCCACCGCTCCCCAGGAAGCAGTCACAGAACCCCAGGGCCCACGTGACATCAGT
The DNA here is from genome assembly GCF_002201575.2 of Neomonachus schauinslandi. Taxonomy (NCBI): domain Eukaryota; kingdom Metazoa; phylum Chordata; class Mammalia; order Carnivora; family Phocidae; genus Neomonachus; species Neomonachus schauinslandi. The sequence goes on from NC_058406.1 coordinate 20,015,899, forward strand.
GTGACCCCGGTCAGCGAAGTCCCTGAACAGCACGGGTCCCACACTGCAGTGACCCCACATGGCACACACCCATGTCCCCAGGCGGCTAGGACCTAAGCCTTGCTCTGCCACTCACCGGTTGAGGGCAAACGTGTAGTGGAAGCAGACGTTGTGCTGCTCAGCTACGTCGCAGGTGGGCAGGGCCTGCAGGGTCTCCACCAGCTCGATGATGGCCGAGTAGTCCTGCAGGGGGGGATGGCGTACACTGGCATGATGGCCTCTGGGGGGGGACCCTGAGGGAAACCTTGAGTTTGGGGTCCCCTCCCATCCCTGACACGCCATCTTCCCACCCGCCACACCTTACACAGAGAACCCACTGCATGCCCCAACTTCCCTCCCGCTCTGGGAGAACGTGCCATGATCATCCCCTATTACGGGTAAGGGAACCGAGGCTCAGAGACATGAGATCACATGCTCAAAGCCACCAGCGCGTGGGTGGCAGAGCCAGGAGACGGACTCGGGTGCTTCTGACCCCGCCTGCCTCTCTGAGCTCCACACACCTGCACATCGCGGTAGGAGAGCAGCAGGTTCATGATGATGTCGGGGCTCAGCAGCTCCACACTGTCCAGTCTCCGCTGCAGGCGGGCCAGCTCCTGCCGCAGCTGCCGCCCGCAGAACCGCTCCCGGGCCCGCCGGATGTCCTGCCGGATGGTCTCCCGGAAGTAGCCACTGATGCCCCCGGCCGAGGAGGGAGGGGGAGAGAATGATGGGGCCTGTCCCTCAGCCCCAGCCCGCTGTGCCCTCACCAGCCTCCTCCTGGTGCCCCCTCTCTGCACCCCATTACCAAGAGTCCGTGGGCGTGCTCTCCAGCAGGCGGGCCAGCCGGCCCACCAGGGGTGTCAGCAGGGCCTCAGTGCCCACCCCGGCCTGGACCAGCCCATCAGCCAGGCCCCTCAGGAGGCCCGCGTCACCACACAGCACCCGACCAGTGGCTGTCACCACATAGGGGATCAGCGTGTAGCTGCCAACACAATCCTGGTGGGGGGGAGGCAGGAATCGGCAGGTCAGAGGTCGGCACCGGGTTAGAGAGGGACAGTGAGGGGGGTCAGAGGTCAGCACCAGTGGGGACTGGAACAGCAGAGAAGGGGCACACGTCACGAAGGTTGGCAATAGGAAACAGAGGGCCACATGGATGGCAGAGGAATTAGAGAGGTCAGAGGTGACTGAGGAGGCCAGGAAAGGTAGTGGAGGTCGAAGGGCACATTGGAGCGAAGGGTGGCTTCTGCTCACCGAGTTCTTCTGAAAAACATCCTCCTGCAGGGGACAGTCAGATTGGTATTCTGGGTAGCCCCCCCCCCCCCCCCCCCCCCCGCCTGCCCCGACCGGCCACTTGGCCACCTACCCGAAGAGCCTGCAGGTCAGGGAGGTCAGCCTGGGAGCAGAGGAGCACGTTGTTGGTCATGCTGAAGCTCTCCCGCACACCAAGGTGGTAGAACAGGGAGGGCTGCGCCAGGGAGCTGCTCACCTCCAGCACCACCACGTCTGCGGGCACACAGGTGGAGGCCCTGAGCCCCGAAGCCTAGCTCGGTGGGAAAGGAGACTGGGGATCCATCCTGGCTCAGATGGCCTTCCCATGAGACTCCAGCAGGGTCCAGTTTTGCTCTGGCCTCAGCTTCCCCCTTCTAGGTCCCTCTGGCTCTTACACAGAACAGATGATATCTGTGGTGTTGCAGAGAGGACTGAGCTCAACGGGCTGGGACCGCCATCCCACTGTTCAGAGCCTGTGGGCACTGAGCATGGAGGAGAGGCGCTGTGCACCAGCCACCAGCCTGTTCCAGGCCATGTGAAAGGCAGGTGTTGCACAGACATACCCCCGAGTCCTCAACGCAGTCTCTTGAAAGGGGCCGCACCGGCAGCGTGTGTAGACAGTGCTGCGCCTGTGTGTGTGACAGTGTCTGCGAGGGCCTGTGTGAGTCAATATATGTGCGTCGTGTGAGTCTAAGGCCGTGTGTGTCTTTGTGTCCTCGAGGTCGAGTCAGACTTCATTTTTACGCTGCGGTTTTAGGGCCATCAGACAGCTTGGTTCCCAGACTCTTGGATGAACAAGTGTCAGGGGCGGGGCGTCCGGGTTGGCGGAAGGGAGGGATGACCTGAGCGGGAATAGCCACCTTTCTGGCCCCGCCCCTAGCGACTCTGCCCTGCCTCCAGCTCTGCCCACTACCTCGCAACTTCTGGGGCCTCCTAACCTAAGCTCCCGCGCCCACAACCCCGGGCCTAAGGGTCCCTTAGTTTCTCCTTCCGCCGCTCTAGCCCGCTCCTCGGAAGTAGTGTGTCACCGCCCCTGGACTCCAGCCCCCCAAGTACGGCCCCTTTCCCTAGTCCAAGCTCCACCTCCCAGATCCGCCCTCACGAGCTCCACGCGAGATCGTCTTGAGGCTGAGCCCTCCAACCCCAGTCTTGAGATACCACACTCTGCCCCGCTCCCAGCCTCGCCGCGATCCTAACCCCGCTCCCCAGGCACGTTACCGACTCCAGAGTGCTTTAAGCCCCAACCCCGGACCCCGGAGGCTCCGGACCTGGATCCACAAGTCCCAGCCCGAGCCCGGCCGTGCTCCAGATCCCCTAAATTCCACTTTTATCACGCCCCTACCTCGAACCCCTCAGCCTAGCTCACCTTGTGCCCCCCCGGACCCCACACCCATCTCGGGGTCTCCCCGGAGTCGCCGAACCACGCCCCTTTCGGCCCTCCCCGGGACCCTAAGCCCCGCCCCGGCCCCGCCCCGCCCCCAGCGCGCGCTCACCCGCGTTGTAGAAGGAATCCAGCGCCGCGGTGTCTCCCAGCGCCAGCGGCCCGAAGGGCAGGCTGCGCAGCTGCGGTCGCGGTCGCGGCCCGGGGAGCTGCGCGCAGGCCTCGCGCAAGCAGCGCAGGGGCAGCGGCTCCGCTTCGGCTCCCGCCTCGGCCTCCACCCCGGGCTGCGGCTCCCGGGTCAGCACGTAGACCACGCTGAGCGGCCGGCTTCGCGCGCAGCCCCGGCCGGGGGGCGCGGCGTGCGGTCGACCCCGGCTCAGCGCCTCGGCCAGCGGGTCCTGCCAGCAGCTGCCGGCGCGCTCCAGGGCTCCGGACCGCAGGCACGGCCCTGCCGTGCGGGGGCGCTCGGGCGGCGGGCGCCCGGCTCTGGGCACCCGGGAAGGGGCAGGAGCCAGTGGCTACGGATCCAGGGATCTCAGGATCGGGAATCTGGTACGGGAGCTGGAAATCCAGACTCGGCCAGAGGTCCTGTTCCGGGAATCTGGAGCCCAGGGCGAAATCCGGGGTGGGACTTGCAAGGTCCTGAGGATCTGAAGTCGGGAATTGGGTCCCGGGAATCGGGGACATCCAGTGATCCGCGGCTCAGAGTCACGTAAAGGATCCCGGGAATCGGTCCGAGCGTGTCCACCACCCGGACTCCGCAGGAAAGAGTCGGCCGTCGCTCTCCCCTGCCCTCACATGTAAGCCGGGCCCAGCCCTTTCCCGGCCGACTGGGAAAGCTCCACCCTCGGCCCTGGGGCAGAGCCGCTCCCTAGCGGCCCCGGGACTTGGCCTCTCCCCTCCCTCCTCTCCCGCCAGAACCACCGAGACTGGCGGCTTCCGGAACAGCCTGCGCCCCTGGGCAGACCAACCGGTGTGGACGGCTCAGGGCAGGCGCCTGTAAGATGCGTGCCCAGGCCAGGGCTAGGGGGGAGGTGTGAACTGCAGCACCTGCCCCGCAGGGATCTGTTGAATGAGTGGATCTCCAGAGACATCAGGGTATGCAGAACACAGTGAAGAGCCTACATCCTCCGGGGCCCTGCTGTGCAGGCAGGGAGGGACTAGAAACGGGGAAGCCTGCTCCTGGCCTGCCAGGAACATGGTACTTGGCATCTGAGCCCAGGCCTTTGCCCTTTCTCCAGGGGGCTGCTTTCCCCAGAATCTAACCTGCTGTGAAGCCTTGCTGACCTCTGACCTCCACCCAAACATGACCACGGGACCTGAATCCCCACACAAATATTTCTCCACCTGTCTGAAGAAGAACCAGAAATCTCAGCCCTTGAGCTACCACAACTGCACAGCCCCCCAAATCCCTAACCTTCCAGTGTGAGCTAGTGAGGCAGCAGTCTGATGTAAACCTCAGTGGGTTTTGGAATCAGGAGCTGGGGATTTAGGGAGTCTCCAAGATCACTCAGCAAGCCCAGGACTACCTGTAAGACTGCAGTTACCATAGTCTTAACTGTGTGTTGCTCTGCCACTTTCTAGAATGTGACGCTAGCAAGGTAACTGCTGGATAACTGTTACCCTGTGGAAGAAAAATGCACCTTCCCTGGCTTGACTCTGAGTTCAAACCAGCCCCGAATGGGACAGGCAAGAAGTAGTAGAGAATGAGAACTTGGCTCACAAAAGAGGCAGGGGTGGAGAACAGATGACTTAGAAGGCCCAGGCATGGGTCAACAGGATGAGATGCTGCACAGTGTTCCCACAAAACCATCTACCTGTAGGACCTGGAGGACACCAGGGGGCTGTCAGTGGATGCTTGAATCCTTCCAAGTCCTCCACTACATGCTCCTCTGCCCTTGGCTTGCACACCTCCAGAGATGGAAGCCTCGCTACCTTCCGAGGCCAACCCTTCCATCTTCCTGACTAGAAGGTCTTCCTTGAAGGGAGCTGAACCCTGTGTCTCTGCTCTGCCCTCCTGAGTTTTTCCCAGTAACTGGGAGAGTCTTACAAGTCAGAAAAGGTTTAAAGTGATCTTATTTTTAAATGTGGGCAGGAGAGCAGTTAGCAATGGGGAGGGTAGCCAAGGTCCGGAAGCTGTACGGGAGAGAGAAAGAGGACCGGCTGCCAGGGTATCCTAGTGAGCATCTTGTGAACCTTGCGGTAAGGGTGGCCCACGCCCTGGCCTGAGGCCCAGTCGATGCCATACTTGGGAGCCGTGGCCTCAGACACTGCGTAGCGTCCACTGAAGTTGGACTGGTAGCGTGATCCGTCCCACACGCCACCGTGGACAATCAGCACAGTTGCTCTTGCTCCACATGGTGGTCCACATCGTAGGTGGTAAAGGGCTTCCCCTTGTGGAAGCTCAGGGAGTCCCCTGGCCGGGAGGGGATGGAGGCACCCTGGAGCGGGACACCATGCCTGGCACCCTTGGAGAGATGATCTCGCAGGAGCCTCAGAGCAACCGTGAGGGGAATGTTAGCAGATCCCAGGAGAAAATAGCAGCACCAAGGAGCCAGGGGCTTGTCCCCAGGTCACTCGGCCAGTCACAGGGCTACTGGGACTTGAACTCAGGACTGTGGCTCTGAAGCCACTAGCCCCTCCCCCCGCCTGTCCCCTCCCCAAATCCCCAGATCCCACCAGCAGCCTGAACAAGTCTGCAGGGTGGGGTGGGGGAGAGCGGGGTGGGACTCCCCAGTGCCCGTGCGGGCAAGGGCACCTCCTCATAACCACTTCCCTCTTAGAAGTCTCTCAACAGTCACTGTGTCTCTGAAAAAAAAACAAAAAAATAAAAACCCTTTCCCGCTTCCTCTTCCGAAGCAGATAACACACACTCAGCAGGGCCCATGGCTCCCACAACCTCTCTCCCAGCCTCCTTGCCCATTTTACAGGGGAGGAAACTGACACGGAGGGCACTTGCCCAAGGTCACATGGTTAGTAAACAAAAGAGCTGGATTCAAACTCAGGACTGTTTGCCTCCAGAGCCCAACTTGTTCACTCCTGCACCATTCCGTCTCATGATTGCCATTTCTCAGATGAGGAGACTGAGGCCCACAGAGGGGAAGGAATTGCCCTGGGTCATTTATGGAGGTGGTGGTAACACTGAGGAAGGATCCAGCCTCCCTTACCTTCTTCCCCTGCTCTGGGCCCCACCTCAGGCTCACACGCCTGCCATGCCCTCTGAGAACTTGCTCAGCACCAGCTGGTAGTGATCTGCTCTGCCCTCCTGAGTTTTTCCCAGTAACTGGGAGAGTCTTACAAGTCAGGAAAGGTTTAAAGTGATCTTATTTTTAAATGTGGGCAGGAGAGCAGTT
>NC_058406.1:20021929-20036717 GCF_002201575.2 Neomonachus schauinslandi
GAGGACCGGCTGCCAGGGTATCCTAGTGAGCATCTTGTGAACCTTGCAGTAAGGGTGGCCCACGCCCTGGCCTGAGGCCCAGTCGATGCCATACTTGGGAGCCGTGGCCTCAGACACTGCGTAGCGTCCACTGAAGTTGGACTGGTAGCGTGATCCGTCCCACACGCCACCGTGGACAATCAGCACAGTTGCTCTTGCTCCACATGGTGGTCCACATCGTAGGTGGTAAAGGGCTTCCCCTTGTGGAAGCTCAGGGAGTCCCCTGGCCGGGAGGGGATGGAGGCACCCTGGAGCGGGACACCATGCCTGGCACCCTTGGAGAGATGATCTCGCAGGAGCCTCAGAGCAACCGTGAGGGGGATGTTAGCAGATCCCAGGAGAAAATAGCAGCACCAAGGAGGCAGAAGGCCTCCGAGTGGGCAAAAGTGCAGTTGCCAATAAAGTCCTCCAGCTCTGCCCACCCACCCCCCACCCCCCGCGGCTCCCAGGTACCTGGGGGGAAGGGGGAGGCAGGGATGGAGGAATCCTCAGATCCCACGGTGGGGATTCAGAGTGCCAGCGAAATGCCCCTCCCAGGCCCCTGGGGCCCTGGGGGGAACTTACCCTGAAGAGGGAGCTGGTGCAAATTCTCATTCCCCAGCCAGAATTCAGACTCCAGCTCCCAAAACCGGCTTTGTAAGAGGACCAAGAGCAGAATAAACCCACAGAACCATCCTATTGCTTTTGGAACACTTGGGGAGGCAGAGAAGGCCAGCACAGGAGACAGGGAGAAGCAGAGGGCAGGTCAGCAGAGAGAGGGCGCACTGTGAGGGGTGGGCAGACACCTGCCCCCTCTTTGAATTGGGGGCTTGTTGATAATGTGTGAGTCCGAGTGATCTTTGCCTGTAAATAGTGATGAACTCCACATTCCCTTACTAACTTCTGCTGACCGTCCCCCTCCTGCCGAAGCCTGACAAGTCCCAGGGTGACTGAAATGAGAGAAACATGGGGCCTGCCCTTGGAGGATGGTCAGTCCTGCTGGGAGTCAGATCAAAACAACCTGCTCTAATTTACTAGAAGAATCAAGATATTAGAGCAGAGAGGTCACCTCCAGAGTCCCAGGCTCAAGTCCTGGCCTTACCCTGACGTCCCCCACCTCCCACAGCAAGCCAAGCAGTCCCCAGGCCCTACAGAGTTTCTCTCCTCAATATCCTTCAGTCTAAGGGCCTCTCCTTCCCTGGTGACCCGGACCCCTGCCGTCCTCCTAACCTGTGTCCCTGCCTCCATCCTATCCCCCACCGCAGTGCACCTTCCATGGTGCAGCCCAAGTCTTTTTCCTAAAACATAAGTCTGACCGGGTCCCCCCTCTGTTTACAATGTTCCATGGCTCTCCATCGTCTCCCATGCTCCTCAGTCAGCCATTCCATGCCCTCCATGAACTGGCCTCTGCAGAGGCCCTTAATCCATGCTTGACCTACACCAGTCCATCACCAACACCCCTGACCTCTTTTTTTTTTTTTAAAGGAGGTTTTTTTTTTTTTTTTAAGATTTTATTTATCTATTCGACAGAGAGAGACACAGCGAGAGAGGGAACACAAGCAGGGGGGGTGGGAGAGGGAGAAGCAGGCTCCCTGCGGAGCAGGGAACCCGATGTGGGGCTCAATCCCAGGACCCCGGGATCATGACCTGAGCCGAAGGCAGACGCTCAACGACTGAGCCACCCAGGCGCCCCCACCCCTGACCTCTTATCTTTCCTCAACTCATTCACACGATCTCCTCAAACCCTCCGTCCTCTCCTGCCTCCCTGTGTGTTTGTCTTTCCAGCTACCTGGAATGCCCTTCAGCCCCCATCTATCTAGAGAACTTCTACACAGCCTTCAAGGCCCTTTCAAATGGCATCTCCTCTGTGAAGCCTTCACAGACTTCTTCAGGCCCTCTGGGAGCTCAGTAAACGTTTGCCGGTGAGGGGCTGGGAGAGAGGCCTTGGCTCCAGTGGGCTCTGGCTCCCCCTAGGGGCCAAGAGGAAAAGTGTCCGCTGGGCCTGGCCTCGGAGCCCTTTGAGCCTCCCTGACACTCACCAGCCAGCCGACTTCTTTGGTGTCCTTGTCACAACAAGCCAGGAGGCTCTGCCCTCGAGTAGGCATAGACAGCACCAGCCACTCAACATGGCACGCCGGCTCAGCAGCTCCTGGCAGCTTCTGGGGCCTACAGAAGGGGAGATGGGCTGAGGGGAGTTGCCAAGGGGGGTTGCCAACCCTCACCCTGCAGGCAATGGAACAGGCCAAGGGTGGGACCCCCAGGAGCCCTCTCAGCTCCATTGGGCCCCTGAAGAGAGGCTCTACGGAGGGCTGGGCCATGTCTGGCGGCCGATCGACACCCCAGCACCACCTGATGCCAAGTTCCTGGCTCCTGTGAAGGCTGCCTCCTGGAACCACAGTAGGGGCACTGGATCTCCTGACCCAGGAAAAGACAGAGTGTTGGCTCTGAGGTCTGAGTACTTCCAAGGCCCACAAACCAGAGGGGAGGTGCCCAGGCCCCTCTCCTAATCCCCCCCACTTCTCCCAACCTTCCATCCCCCCGCGGTGGATTGCTCAACAGCAGCCGAGCAGAGACACCCCTCTCTAGTCCTGGGGACAGAAGCAAAGAAAGCAGAGGATACCCATGGTCCCACACACTCAGCAGGCTCACCCTTGGGGCCCATCTTGCCAGGTGGTCCAGGTTGCCCTGAAATCCCAGAGGCCAAGGTGCCTTAAGTCTCACCCCGTGCCCAGAGCAATGAGGGACTCGAAGCCAGAAGTCAGATCCCAGCTGCACTCCTTACTGGCTCTGTGATCGTGAGCACCCAGCTTATCGTCCCTGGGCCTGACTTTCCCGCTTAGCAAAATGGGATAGAACCAGCTACCTCACAGAGTCAACCTTAACACACACTAGGTTCCTTGCCCCTTGGTCATGGCCTCTCAGCTTAGACAGTAATCACTGCATCCCCAGCCTACCCACTTCACTCCAGGTCCCTGACCGCTTCCTGGCATCCCTGACCTTGAGGACCTGTAGCTCTTTCTCTCCACAACTTCCTGGGGCTCCAGGACAACTGGGCAGGAGGACAATTTTGCTGGCTTCCGGTTCCCTGGGTTCTGCAGGAAGATGCAGGGCTGGGTGGCCACAGGGTGGGCATGGGGGAGTGGGCATATCTCCTCCAGACCCCTTTGTGGTTCTCTTTCCATCTCCCAGATTCCAGCTGTCAGGACCCTTACCTCCAGAGCTGCCAAGGGTCAAGGGTTGGCACCATTTGCATCTATTTGCATAAATTTACAGTGCAGAGCCCAGATGATCAAACTCCCACCCCGCTCCTTGAGGCTAATGCGCCTGGGTGGGAGAAGGACACCCAGGGAAGGAGTGAGGGTTGGTGGGGAGGGCAACCTAGACCCTGGGCAGCTGGGGTGGCCCTGGGTCCTCAGGCAGGCCAGCTTCCCAAGGAAGAGGAGCAAAAAGGTAGAATGAGGGCGCCTGGGTGGCTCAGTTGGTTAAGCGACTGCCTTCGGCTCAGGTCATGATCCTGGAGTCCCGAGATCGAGTCCCGCATCGGGCTCCCTGCTCAGCAGGGAGTCTGCTTCTCCCTCTGACCCTCCCCCCTCTCATGCTCTCTCTATCTCATTCTCTCTCTCAAATAAATAAATAAAATCTTTTTTTAAAAAAAAAGGTAGAATGGGGTCCGTAGTAGGCCCATCTTGCTGGTGCCCTGAAGGAAGATGCCAGTTTATAAAGGGGCCAGGCTGATGGGAGAACATGAAGCCTGACTCCCGAGGGACATCGCACCCAGGCTAGAATCAGCAGAGGGTAGAGGCATTTCCTCCCTCAGCCCTGGAGGCTGGGATGGAGTCCGACTTCTGATCCTGGTCTCTGGGGCTCTGCAGCCATCTCTCCAGACCTCTGGATTCACATAGGGCTTTCCGCCTTTGCCCCTCTGCTTGTTCTGTGCCTTCCGTGTGGGATGCTCTCCTCTCCATCTCTCCCTGCGAAGCCCCACCTGTGTGTGGAGGTCCAGGCCTCCCGCCACCTCCTGCAGGGATCCCTCCCTGGTCCTTGTCAAGTGTTATGACCACGGCTACCATCTGTTGGGCACCTGCCACACTCCACTAGTCCTGCTGGGTGTGGTTTGTGTGTGGCCTCTGGTCCTACGCAGCCCGGCTCGTAGGCATTATTGGCCCTGGGTTATGGGGCTGGCACAAAGCGGGCACTCAATAAACATTGGTTCAATGAATGAATAAACAAGAAGAAACCGAGGCCCAGAGACAGAACATGGCTTGTTCACTCTCTGGCACCTCTATGCCCAGAGCCACAGAGATTTTGCCCAAACTCCCCACCAGGGAGACACACTCTTGGCAAAGTGACTTCATGCCCACTCTCAAGTCTGTTGGGGAGACCCTGACAGCACCTAGGAAATAGTTGCTAATATAGGCAGGCCATTGAGTCAGCGACTGTGCCCGGCAGGCCTCGAGGCTAGGAGGCCAGGGAGGAGGCAACAGCCACAGTCCAGATGTGAGGGTTGAGGTCTGAGCTGGGGAGAATCCTCAGGGGATAGCAAAGGAGAGGGAAGGCTCATTTGCTTGTTTGTGCACTCATCCATTCACTTGGCCATTTGTTCATCAAGCCTTCCCTGAAGGCCTTCTCTATCCAGGCCCAGTGCTCGTGGGGGCCGGGAGGGAGGCGGTAGCAGGGGGTGTCGGGAAGGCAGAGGCCGAGTGTGCCAGACAGGATCGATGCGTGAGATGGACTCTCTGAGATCGTGAAATTTCAATTCCAGGGATCTCTCCTCCCAAACTCTCCCACAGGTGTGCCAAGATCTACAGACAAGCTTAGTTATCATGTGCTATTTTTTTTTTTTAAAGATTTATTTGAGAGAGAGAGAGAGCATGAGCGGGAGGGGCAGAGGGAGAGGGAGAGAGAATCTCAAGCAGAATGAGTGTGCAGCCAGAGGTGGGGCTTAATCTCACGACCCTGAGATCACGACCTCAGCCAAAAGCAAGAGTTGGATGTTTAACCGACTGCGCCACCTAGGTGCCCACCATGTGTTACTTATAATAAATTTTTTTTAATGGGGCACCTGGCGGGCTCAGTTGGTGCAACTCATGTGACTCTTGATCTTGGCCTCGTGAGTTTGAGCCCCACGTTGGGCATAGAGATTACTTAATTTAAAAAAATTATGTGCTGTTTATAATAATCAACAAGGAGATGCCTGGGTGCCTCAGTCAGTTAAGTGTGTGACTTCGGCTCAGGTCATGATCTCAGGGTCCTGGGATCCCCACTCAATGGGGAGTCTGCTTATCCCTCTCCCTATGCCTCTCCCCCAGCTTGTGCTAATAAAGTCTTTAAAAAAAAATCAACATGGAAGTGACCCAACTGAACATTGATAGGATACAGGCAAATAAAATATCACCATCTGGACAAGTCATAGGGCAAATCTGAGCTCTAATGAAAGTGACAAAGTTGCGGAACAATATGTATAGCCCAATCCCAACTTTGTATTTTAAGAACACTGAATGTGTGTATGTATGTTGTAAATTTACAAAAAGAGTCTGAAACATATTGTTAAGCATAGTTATTTCTGGGGAGTGGGGCCCACGGAAAGTGTTCCTCACTCTTCATATCCATTTCTGTATAGAACTTGTGTTCCCTACAGGCATTTACTAGTTTGGAAAAAGCAAACATCTGATAAAGAAAGGTCCTTAACTGAGTGGAAAACCAGAAGGAGGTGGGGGCATTTCTTCCCTCAGCCCTGGAAAAATGGGCATTCTCCCCACCTGAACTTAAGTGCTGAGTGGGGAAGCCGGGGAGGGGGAACCAGGCAGGAGAGACTGCGTGTGCAAAGGCTCGGAGAAGAGAGAAAGCAAGACAGGCTGGGTAGCAAGAGGGAGATCCAAGTATCGAGAGAGGGGTGCTCGAAGGGGAGGCTGATGCCTGAGATGGGGGCTCTGATGGGGGTGGACGGGGAGGGGTGAGGAGGTGGACTCTTTGCATGGTGGTGGCAGCACAAGTGAGCTGGGGTCCGAGGAGTAGCTGCAGCTGCTTGTGGGCCCCGCGTCCCCCAGAGCCCCCTCAGAGCCCCCTCAGAATCCATCCAGCTGGAGGGCAGGGAGGCTGGGCCTGGGGGAGGCAGAAGCCAAAGGCTGTGCAGGCTACACAGCTGGAAGGGTGATGCCTGCCCTGGATGTGGATGGAGCACGTGCACCTGCTCTGAGTCTGCCCCACATGCCACCGAGATGGACACTGCTGTTACCCCACTTTACAGATGGGGAAGCAGGGCCAGAGCTGGGAAATCACTTCCCCTCATTCACACAGAGCAGTCGGGCTCCCCAGGCTGACCTCACGGCTGCCACCGCGACCTTCTATGGCCCCTCTGCTTCCTCGGACAATCATGGGATGAAATCAGATAACGCTGTCACTCTTAGCCTCACGCCCTGTTTCCAGCAGTGCCCAGCAGTGGGAAGTGTTCTCAGTCAGGGAAGACTTCTGGGCGGGGGCGGGGGCTGGGGGAAGAGGTGGGCATGGGAGGGCAGGGGCTTTCCGGGAGGGCCTGAGTGAGGAAGGCCAGAAGTGCAGAAATGGCTGTGAGTCCTAGGGGCATCTCCCCCTTGGCATTGGGGTGGAGACCTAACTTGAGGAGCCGAGAGAGCCTGGAGATGCCTCTACAGGAGAATTCTGAACTTCTGCTTATTCTGGAGTCAGAAAAACCTGGATTCAAATCCTAGCCCTGCCCCATCCCACTGGGTGATCTTGAGCAAGTGTACTTACCTTTCTGAGTCTCCACAGACTGATCTGTAAAGGGCTGGGGGGCAGGGGGATGGGGAGCGTTAAACACGTATAACAAACGAAAATATTTTAAAAGGTGATGGGGCGGCTCCGTCGGTTAAGCGGTTAAGCAGTTAAGCATCTGCCTTCCGCTCAGGCCATGATCCTGGGATCCTGGGATGAGTCCTGCATCAGGCTCCCTGCTGGGGGCGGGGGGAGCCTGCTTCTCCCTCTCCCTCCCCTGCTGCTCCCCCTGCTTGTGCTCTCTCTCTCTGTCAAATAAATAAATAAAATCTTTAAAAAAAAGTGATAGTAGCAGTCCAAGGCTGAGTTCCCATTAAGGAGAGGACGATGGCTATACCCCACCCCCCACAGATCCACACACAGCCCAAGACACAGGACATGAAGCACAGTGCTGGAAAGAGTTCTTTTATTTGGGGGCAGTGCCAGGCCAGGTGGGTGGGAAGGGGCAGGCACAGACTCCATGCCAGGCAGGGGGCCTGCAGGCATGATGGATAAGACAGGAGGTGGTCGAAGAATGCTCTCAGCTGCAGGTACCAGGCCCGGGACAGGGAGCACGAGCCTGCTTGATAGCCCACAGGGGCCAGACATTGGTGGCCCAAGTTTTTCCCACCCCCAGTGCCTACAAGGGGGCCAAGAGGGCAGCCTCTTCGTCCTCCTTCCCCTGCGGAATCCAGGCCTGAAGGGGGGTCAGATTCTGCAGAGGCCAGACAGAGAGGGCACTCAGGGCAGTGGCCCTGCCTAGCTGGGCTCAGGACCCCCACCCCCAGACAGCAGGCAGTGGCCAGAAGCACACACTTTGAGGGAGGCTGCAGCGACCCGCCCCACCGCACACACGGCACACGGGGGCCTCAGGGCAGCTCCCCTTCCTAGAGGAAAACCAGCCACAGAGCCACAAAATGAAGGCTTGCCTGGGCTATTACCTACTGGCTCTCCTCCCTGCTGGCAGCATGAGGGACAAAGACAGGTGGGCTCAGCTGGGCTCTCAGACACGGGCCCAGGCTGAGTCCTGGCCCCAGCCAACAGGGGGCAGAGAGAACCCCACGCGTTGAGGAGGGAGAAGTGTGGCTCACATGGGTGACATTGCCCTTAGGGCCGCCCCACTGAGAAGACAATGCACTGGCGCTAAGAGGGACCCAAAGGGCAAGAGTGGGGTGGGGAAAGTGAGTGGGGACTCCGCTGGCTGGCCAGGTACTCACAGTGTCTGGTAGGTGCTGTCCTTGGCCTTGAGGAAGCGTAAGACGAAGAAGGCCGCTGCCTGCAGGCTCAGCACCAGCACAACGCCCCCAATGAAGCTGGCCCCGTCAAAGCCAGGGCTGTGGGCTTCGGGAACTGGGGGGCTCCCTGCAGGGTGCAGGTCATAGCGGGTTGCTGTGGACCAGGATCCCAACCCCACCCCAATAACCAGCACAGGTTACCTGGAGGCCCCAGTCCTCACAATGAGAGCCTTGACCAGCAGGCTCAGAAGTTCAGCCCAGATCCTGTGGGCAGTGGGAAGCGCCCGGTGGGACAGGGGTGGGCCTGGCTAGGGGGGTGGCGGGGGGGCGGGGCTAGGCTCCAGCCCTGGCTCTGCTCCCGGTTGCTCTATGGCTTGATGTCTTTCACATCCTCTCTGGGCTCAGGACTGCATGGTCCTGAGAGCGATGAGCTCCCTTCTAGCCTCCCTATCCCACACTGGCCCACTAGGGTGAGGATGGACCCAGAAGTTGGGCCTCTGACCCCTTCGGCTCAGAGCTTCTTTTGGCCTTGGGTCTCAGGGTTCAAAGCCCAGATGCAGATGATATCGTCCCTTTTCAGGACTCCTAAGTCCCGAGACCCTGGAGTCACCCGATGTCAGAGCCCTTAGAGAAGGAAGAAGTGGAGGCTCACACCCTATCAAGTGGATGAATGGAGACTAGGTGATGTGTGTCAGAGGGAGAAGCTGGGTTCTGAGGACCAGACCTGTCCAAAGTCACCTCACAGTTAAGACAGAGCCAGTCACACAGCGCTCCCTGACTCTTTCCACCCTCCCACCCCCCCATCTCAGGGCCCATGGTTGCCAGGCTGTCGGGGTGACTCCCAGCTGTGCCACGTTAGCCATCAACCCCCACTAGGGTTTCTATTTCAGGCCCTAGGCCAGGTGCCAGGGCAGGGCAGGGCTGGTGGCAGAAGATCATTCTGGGGCAGTGGAGAGGAGCCCAGCTGGGAGCCAGGTCTACTTCTCGGAGGGTATAGCTTGTGTAAGCAGGTCTGAGAATATGAAAGGCAAAGGGTGGTCCCAGCTACAGCTCAGGGAGCCCCAGAGAAGGACACTGGGGGAAAAGGAGGAGAGGGAAGAAATGAGCTACCCAAGACTGATCTGGGGCTCAGCCAGAAGGAGCTGAGCCATCAGTAATTCAGCCTCTAAGATCAAGTTTCTGGCTTTAATTAACCAAAGCCTCTGCAGCCATCCCTACCAAGCCTGGTGACCTCCAGGCCCTGAGAGGCAGTGGGAATCAAGGGGCAGAGTTCTTGCTTCTGCTCTGCCAGGAGCCTGCCTTGGTAGTCACTGAGTACACCTCATTGGCGACCTGAGCCATCCATACACGCTTCAGCACCAAGGGCAGGTCCTGAGAGGGTCAGCCTGAGCTCCCAGAACTGGTGTTGGGGACAAGGGACAGGAACCATCATTTCCTGATCACTTTCTATGCATCAGACACTGAACTAGGCTCTATACACCTGCTCATAAAATCCTCACAGCAACCCATTTTACAGGTGTGGGAACAGTCTCAGCAGGAGAGGTCACAGGGCTGAGGTCACAGGCAGGTCAGTGCCTGAGCCCAGCTGTCTTTGCTGGCACCTCTAGTCCTCCCACTACCCCCATTCCCCCGGTAGCACCTACCTGTTGTGACTGTCTTTGGTTCATAGGTGGGGTAGTGGTGGGCAGCTGGAAAGACAGGGAATCCCTGCTAAATCAGCCCTCCCACTCCCTGACTCCCACCAAGACCCCAGCCCAGGCCACCAGCTGGACTTCCGACTCAGATCAGGCCCCCTGTTCCAGGTCCAGCTTTCAAGCCTTAGTTCATACGGTTCCTTCCACCAGATGTGCCCTCTCTCCATCTCTACCTTTAAGGGTCATCTCTGATGACACCTCCTCCAGGAAGCCCTCCCCCCATTCCCTTCTGAACTTCTGATTCGGAAGTCCTCACTGTGTTTTAAATTAGACGAGCCAACTCCTCCATGCCCTCCACACATCTGTCCTGGATCCTTTGGCTGTGCCAATTTTTAGCTGGGGAAACAGGCCAGAAAGGGCGAGGGACTTCTCAGTGAGCTAAAGGCAGAACTGAAACTGGACCCAGGTGTTCATGAGCACTGTCTGCTCCCCGAGAGAGGCCGATTCCTTCCTGGAGGGCAGGCTCTGGCTGGGGACACCTCAGTCCCCTCTCTCCAACTTGGCTTAGGCCAGCAGGAGTCCCCTTACCTGGACACGACTCTGAGCGGTTGTAGACAGAACAACCTTCCTTGACCACCTCAGCTTGGGCCACACAGTGTCCTGGTGGGAGAAGGTGTAGGGGAGAGATATGGGGAGAGGTGCCAAGGCCCTGGGGTTCAGAACTAGGGGCACTCGATTTGGGGAGGGCCCAACTCCGTACCTGGCTCCTCTGGCCGACACTGCTCCCACACACAGCCAGAGAGGTTGTGTGCTTTGTGCCCCTCCACACAATGCTCACAGAGCTCGAGCTGTTTGCAGGCCCCTCGGACAGCTGGCCAGATGTTCATGCGGAGCAGGGCTCCCCGCCCAAAGCCTCGAGCTCCTTTACCTGGGCGTAGGAGCAACTCCTTGAAACTGAGCTGCACCCCCCTTCCCCACTACTGTGGCTCTCACCCCTTTGCCCACATACACTCACCTGGATCCCCTAAGGCCCAATACACACCTGGAGTTTCCACAAACACATGGTTACACACACCCCCAACCCCCCCACATTCACCCAGAGTCCCTTCCCTTTGCATACACCTGGGGTTCCCTGATAGATGAGGAGCTGACACCTCCAGACACCTGGGGTCCCCTCCAAACACCTGAAGCCTCTAATCCCCCACACCTGGAGCCTATTACATACGGATGCTCCACACATGGCGAGAACCCCCTTCACCCACCGCTGGAGCCCTGAACTCTCTGGAAAGTCCCCTCCAGCCCCCCGCCCCCCAGCCCAGACCGCTCCAGAAGAGGCGGCTGGATGAAGGTAGGCTCTGCCTGCCGCTGCCCGGGCTGGGCCTCCAAACCAGATCCTGGTCCGCGTTACCGGCGACAGCGAGCTGGGCACACAGGAGAAGGCAGCAGCAGCCGCCGCAGAGCGCGACCCGTAAGGCGCGGGGTCCCGGCGCGGCCATGGGCGGGGCGAGGCCCGGGGGTCGGCGGAGAGCTGGTGTAGTGCGTCCCTCCCCGACTCGGCTCCGCTGGGATGTGGGGAGCGAGACCCAGGCGACCTGGGCGTGGCCAGGTGGGCGTGGCCATTCTGGGGCGGGGCCAGAGGCTCAGCCGGGGTGGGGCCCGGTCATCGGGGGCGTGGCTAGTGGGCGCGGCGGGGCGGAGCTCGGTTCGGCGATCTGGGGCGGGGCTCGGACAAAAGGGGGCGGGATCCAGGTGTAGTAGCACACCTGGTCCTGGGAGCACCCACCAGCAGCTTCACGAAAACTCCGCTCGGTAGTTAGTATCCCTACTTCACAGGTGAGGAAATTAAGGCTCAGAAAAGGTGAGTGAGTAGGTGGAGGTCACAGTGGCAAAATCTGGATTCCAAGCGAGGTCACTTTCCCGCAGGCCGGGCCTTGTCGAGTGAACCCAACTAGGCCCCACGCCCTTTGGACTGGCTTCAGCTGGCCTCTAGACTTCCCACCTCGCTTCACCCTTTCACCTTACTCTCTTCTGCCCCTCAGCCTCCCACCACACCCTCCGACCAAGTTATTGGTCTCATTATTAGTAGGACAATTGGGGCTTTCCCCAGCCTTCCCTTCGGCCTCAACTGCCCTGGTACGGGCTTCTTCTGGTTCTTTCCCCTCTGGAGCTTCTTCTCGGGTTCCTTAGCACCTCCTCTTTCTCCCCCCCTTTCACTTCCACTTTCTTTCCCCTTCTCTGTTGCCCCTCCTTTTCCTCCTTCCCCCTCTTCTTCCCTGGTGGCACGATTCCCTCCTGAGACCTATTCCACCTCTCCTGGGGTCATTTTAGCCATTCCTCTGCCATCGGTTCCGATCTGAAAGCCATCAGGTCTCATATCTCCATCTCCTGCCCAGTGCTCCCTCCCCAGCTGCCACCTATAACTAATAATGCATAGTTCATACTATTGACCACTTACTCTTAGCAGAATATACATTCCACTAAGAGCTTTTACTTGCAGCTTCTCATGTAATGTCCACGACTACCCTCTAGGCGTGGCTTTTGTTATCCCCAGTTTGTGGGCTTCAGAAGTAAAATCGGGCACCTGGCAGGCTCAGTCAGAAGAGCATGTGGTTCTTTTTTTTTTGAGAGAGAGAGAGAGCCCATGAGAAGGGGGAGGGTCAGAGGGAGAAGCAGACTCCCTGCCGAGCAGGGAGCCCGATGCGGGACTCGATCCAGAGACTCCAGGATCATGACCTGAGCCAAAGGCAGTCGCTTAACCAACTGAGCCACCCAGGCGCCCCAAGCACGTGGTTCTTGATCTTGGGGTCGTGGGTGTAGAAATTACTAAAATAAATAAATAAATAAACTTAAAAAAAAAAAAGAAGTAAAATCACCTGCCCAGGGGCACACAGCTACAATGAGGGGAGCCAGGATGTGAACCCAGGATCCAATGGGTCCATCTGCTTCCTGGGCACCTCCACCTGAGTGTGTCTCAGGCCCCTAAAACCGACCCATTTCTTTTCCCCACTCATGATACTTCCTTTCTGCTTCAAAACATGTATCAAATGTATAATTAATTACTCTTTTGTATCCTAGGCTGTAATTTCTATGAAGGCAGGAACCATGTTTATCTTCTTCTGTAGTTAACTCCCTCTACACTTAAGTGCTAAGTAGGTGCGTATTAAATAACCAGATTGTATCATGTTGTGACCGTGTACATTTGTCTGTTCTTCTGGTCTGTGAGATCCTCAAGGACCCCCTACTTAATATCATATTAAGTGTTTATTTGTAGATTGTCCATCTTTCCCCATCAGAATGGATGCTTTGTGAAGAAGCCAAGGATTTTCGTTCATTGCCTTGTCCTCTGTGCCTAGAACCATGCCTGGAAAGTAGCACATGCTCAATAAATATTTACTGAACGTTGAAAATGCAGGGATGTGGGGGCGCCGGGCTGGTTCAGTCTGTAGAGCATGCAACTCTTGATCTTGGAGTTGTGAGTTTGAGCCCCATGTGTGGCATGGAGTTTACTTAAAAAAAATAAAGAATTAAAAAAGAAAAAGAAAAGAAAATGCAGGGATGTGGCCAGATCATCTCTCTGTCCGTAGCACCCACTCAAAGCCCAGGGAATTGTCAGTGAATACTGGCTGAATGAACAAATGGGTCTGTGCTAAGAATGTGTGCACTGACGATGCCCAGATTCTTGGGGCTTGGACAGGGGGCCTGTGTGGGTATTATCTGTGCCTCAGACACACACCCATCTTCCATGAGAGCCTAGGCCCGTGAGATTCCCCAGACTGAAGAGAGAATGGTAAAGGAAGAAGTCTTACCTGGAATGGCGTGCTCACAGCCACCTGGTGGCCACGTGGGGGAACTGCAGGTATTGTCAGCCCTGGTCAAACTTCACTCGCAGCCCCTTCTGGGGAGATGATGTTTAGAATAGAATGGAAGGCACACTGGATTTGGTTACAGGTAGACCAGCTTCACATCCCAGCTCTGCCATTTACTGTGTGATTGGGGGCAAGTCTTTCAGCTTCTCTAGGCTTCACCTATGAAATGGGGATGCGGGGTTGTTGTAAGCCCTGGGATCTGGTCTGGCACCTGGTAGGTGGGAAGGACTGGACAGGGTATCAGTGGTGGGGAGGAAGCAAGGAGGTAGGGCAGAGGGCATGAGGAGGAGAGAAGAGGAAGGGACAGCCCTTTCTCTAGATAGCAGATCTTTGGGGAAGAGAGACCCAGTTGGCAGTGAAGGCCTCCATTGTCCCATTGGCATAGGGCAGTTTTGAAGCATGGAGGGAGTGCCCATGGGAAAATCCATAGCTTCACTTGAGTCTCTTGGGTGTCTGGGGTTTCTCATGGCTGGAAATATTACTGCACTCTTTTTCTCCCTGGCTGCCTCCTGATCAGCTTCCATCTTTTTTTTTTTTTTTTAAAGATTTTTTTAAAATTTATTTATTTGAGACAGAGAGAATGAGAGACAGAGAGCATGAGAGGGAGGAGGGTCAGAGGGAGAAGCAGACTCCCTGCCGAGCAGGGAGCCCGATGCGGGACTCGATCCCGGGACTCCAGGATCACGACCTGAGCCGAAGGCAGTCGCTTAACCAACTGAGCCACCCAGGCGCCCCTGATCAGCTTCCATCTTGAATGACACTGTGGCTGTCTGGATCAGGAAGTTTTAGCCAACCAACTACTTCAGTGGAAACGTGGTCACTGATGTTCTTCACCCTGAGAAGGCAACAGTACCTAAGGCAGAACTTTGGGGAAAACTAGCCAAAATGGACAAGACCACACCAGATGTCATCTTTATATCTGGAGTCAGAACCCCATGTTGGTGGTGGCATGGCAGCTGGCTTGGGCATGATTTACAATTCCTTGGATTATGAAAGAAAAATGAACCCAAAGACAGCCTTGCAAGACATGGTCTGCATGAGAAGAAAAAGACCTCAAGAAGACAGCAAGTGGGACATGAGAACAGAATGAAGAAAGTCAGGGCACCGCACAGGCCAAGGCTGGTGCAGGCCAAAAGGAGTAAAGATTCTGCAGTCACTTTATCTATGGTGATTGTGCAGACTTTTCATGAGAGGATTAATAAACTATGAACATTTGAAGAAAGAAGAAAGAAAGAAAGAAAGAAAGAAAGAAAGAAAGAAAGAAAGAAAGAAAGAAAGAAAGAAA
>NC_058406.1:20036727-20108631 GCF_002201575.2 Neomonachus schauinslandi
AAAGAAAGAAAGAAAGAAAGAAAGAAAGAAAGAAAGAAAGAAAGAAACTATTACTGCCACTCAGAATAGCAGAAGATAGTCTCTCATACAGCTCTTCCCTGCCAACCTCCCAGCCACCTTCACCCATCCCAGAGACCTGCAGGGCAGTTGTTGGGACCCAGCTCTGATGGGGAAGAGAGCGGACATCTGAGTTCTGGGGGGTTGCTGCCCCTGTATGCTCTCTCTTTGGCGCCCCCACCTTTCTCCACACTGCGCATATCACTACTCTCCTCTTTCTCTAGACGCTGCTTTTTACTTTAAGCATCCGGTCAACGAGTATTTGTTGAACACCTACCACAATGCCAGGTCTTGTATGTAGTAGTACAGAACAGAACAGTCTCTCCCCTCATGGAGCTTCTATTCTGGCAGGGCCGGCACATAGTAAAAAAGAGAATACATGGGGGCGCCTGGGTGGCTCAGTTGGTTAAGCGACTGCCTTCGGCTCAGGTCATGATCCTGGAGTCCCGGGATCGAGTCCCGCATCAGGCTCCCTGCTCAGCGAGGAGTCTGCTTCTCCCTCTGACCCTCCCCCCTCTCATGTACTCTCTCTCTCTCATTCTTGCTCTCTCAAATAAATAAATAAATCTTTAAAAAAAAAAAGAATACATGAATAAACATAATTTTAGGAATGCTAAGCTCTGAGAAATAATAAAGCAAGGAAAGGGGGGAGAGAGGGATGGAGGGGAGGGGGTAATCTAGGATGGAGGTCAGGGAAGCCTGCTTCAGAAGTGACTTGAAAGGGGCGCCTGGGTGGCTCAGTCGTTGAGCGTCTGCCTTCGGCTCAGGTCATGATCCCAGGGTCCTGGGATCGAGCCCCACATCGGGCTCCCTGCTCGGCGGGAAGCCTGCTTCTCCCTCTCCCACTCCCCCTGCTTGTGTTCCCTCTCTCGCTGTGCCTCTCTCTGTCAAATAAATAAATAAAATCTTAAAAAAAAAAAAAAGAAGTGACTTGAAGGCAAAGGCCTGAATGAAGTGAAGGGGTTCTAGGCGGAGGGAAGCCCAGGACCCTTTGCAAGGACACACTCATCTGCAGTCTGTGCCCTCAATGGCAGCCTTCCCTGGGGCTTTTCTCCTCTCTCTGTGCTCCCTCCCCCGAGTGCTATCTTCTACCCCTAGAAACTCAAGGACTACTTGCACACCTATGCCTCCCAGGCGTCCTCCTCCTGCCGGATATACTACTGGTAGCCAGCAAGCCAGTGCTGAGAATGTGCCAGGCCCTCCCACCAGTCCTGAGGTAGATACGAACATTATCCTTCTCCTACAGATGAGAAAACAGGCACAAAGAGCCTAAGAAATTCACCCAAAGTCACACAGCGAAGGAATGGAGGAACTAGGATTTGACCACCTCCACCCTCAACTCACCACATCCAACCTGAAATGCATCATCTTCCCCAGTCCCTAGCCTCTCCTCTTCCCTTGTACCCTGCCACTGGCCTGTCACCTCCTTCCCACTGCACCACACTGACTGAGGGAACTACAGTGGTGCCATGGTGGGGGGAGAAGTCAGTGGGGCCTGGGATCTGAGCCCCTCTGGTTTCCTTAAGCCCTAACCTGATCCCTGCCCTCCATCCCCATCCCACAGGCCTGGATGATTCCATTGAAGATCAAAGCTAGAGACAGAGGAAGGAGAAGCAGCCAGTTCCTCTCCCCCTGGGCATATCTGTCACCCCTGGAAAAGTCAGCTGGGGTGGTGTATGTCCCTGGGACAAAGGACAGGCAGGGCTGGGGAAGACGCAGCTCCTTCTCCATACCCTACCCTGCCAGGATGCCTAAGATGGGGGTTGTGAGAGGGGCCTGCCCTGGGGACTGCGCTGCCAGGTTTTCTGCTTCCAAGTTCTTCCCGGCTCCCCCTCTCCTGCTGCTTCGGGGAAGTGCCCCCCCCCAACCCTGCTGCCTTTCCAGATCCTTGAATAAATAATTCAGGTTTTGAAATCTTTCCAGGCCCACCCCTCCCGTGCTGGGAGGGTGCTATCGGGCTAACATGAGTGACGTCACCCAGCTCCTTATCCCAGCCCCAGCATCACGAGGACCTGCCCTGGCAGCACCTCACCTGCCTGGTCACCGTCAGTCCAGACCCTCTACCCTCTCCCTCTCACCCTGGGGCTCATTCACCACAGTCCCCCGGTATCTTCATGCCAGGACCTTACAACCCTCTTCACTTTGTTTTGTCTGCTCAGTACCTCAGCACTTGTGACAGGGTCATTGTGACCTGAAGTCCTATCATCTGGACACTCCATCTTCCCTTTCCCTTGCCACCACCTCTGCCACCCTGGGATCCCTGAGCCCCATCACGTCACAGTCACCCTGACACTGCCAAAGTTGCCCTGGGGGCTTCCCTTTCTATGGCAGCGTCCCATGGCCACCATCCCCCAAGATCCTGTCACCATGCTCATACTGTCACTGCCACCCACTTCCCTGCTCCCTCGTGCTGCTGTCACCATCACCTCCGGGCCCCATCATCTTGGCAGCCCCCGTCATCCTCACCGAGGACGCCCATTCAGCCTCATCACTCGGTCTCCGTCACCCGAATTCCGTCCGTCTCTGCCACCTGAGGGTCCCATCACCCCCACAGTCTTTCCGGGGCCCCTTTCTGCTTGCCCTTACACATTCCCCGAAACCTCCCTAAGACTTCTCCAAGGCTCTCCCACCGGCGCCCCCCGAAACCCCGGCCCGCAGAGGGCGCCGCGTCAAGGACAGCGCGGGCCGAGTGAGGAGGGGGCGGGGCCGCGGCCACGGTCGCTTTTTATGAATGGGGGAGCGGGCGGTGCGAGGCCTCATTACTATGCCTCGCGACGGGCGCTGCGCCCCGGCGCGACGCACCCATTGGCCGGCCGGGCCGCTGACGTCACCGAACCGGGGGCCGGGGGCGGGGCGGGGTGACTCACGCTGCTGCTCCCGCGGCCGCGGGGGCTTCTCGGGGTCCGCGCAAACCCTGCGCTGCCCGGACCCGAGCAGAGCCTCCCCGCGGCCCGGCCGCACCAGGTCCCGAGAGGTGAGTAGTGGGCCCCGCCGCAGGCACCAGGCATCCGGAAGGGCACGCAGGATGCTGGGGCGCGGGGCCGGCGGACAGGCTCCCAGCGGCCGGCAGAGGTCGGAGGTCGAGACCCGGAACCCAGAATCTGGGTTAGCAGGCGGGGACCCAGGGTCCGGGTGCTGACAGCCGTCAGCTGGGTGACCCCGCGTGGGGTGCTCTCTCCTCCAAGGCCCAAGGCCCTCTGAGATTGGTCCTCTGAGATTGGGCTGGCAGGAGTCATCTGAGGCAGGGACCCAGGTGTCCGAGCAGGAGGAGGTGGCTGACTTAGGGATCCAGACATACGGGCAGGATGCGGAGTCAGGCCCCAGATCCAGGTGTCCAAGCAGAAGGAGGGGTCGGACTCAGAGATCCAGGCCTCCAGCAGAGGGTGTCTGTTCCAAAGACCCAGAGGTTCAGGCCGAAAGAGGGGTCTGGCGAGGACAGAAGTATGGGCCCATGTGTGCTGGGGTGGGGCAGAGTTCCTAGGTGGTGTTACCCTGGGAGTGCAGGGTGGGGGCTGGCGGGAGCTTCACGCGCATTCTCTGGGGGCGGAGCCTCGGGCTGGCAATACGGAGAATCGTGAGGGGTCTGGCAAGCCTCAGAAACTGAGCGTCATCCTCCCTGATGGGGAGGGAGCAGAGCTACCCTCAGTCTAGAGATGTGTTTCCCTTCCCCAGTCCTGGGCCTACCCGGCTTCTCATGGATCCTAGGGGCCCCCCATCCACTTATGGTAGTCCTTCATCTGGTTCTCCGCAGGTCACACACGTGGGAGAAAGAGCCCTGTGGGACCCAGGGAGTTGGAAGGGAGAGTGGAGAGACCCAGGACAGCTATAGGAAAATAGGCCCCTGCTGGCGTGGGGGTGTGGGGGGCAGGGGGAGACAAAGGTATCCTGGAAGGAGCCCTTGGAGCATGATTGGGGGACAAGGCACTGGGACCCAGCCAGGTATCACAAGGAGACACTCAGAATGTATCCTGAGGGGCACCTCCTCCCATCCAGACCCCTTCACCCAGCACCCAGCCCTGCCAACTTCTCACAGGGCTTTTCTCCTACAGGTACCATGATGTGGGGTGCAGGCAGCCCCCTGGCTTGGCTCTCCGCTGGCTCAGGCAACGTGAATGTGAGCGGCGCGGGCTCAGCAGAAGGGCCTACAGGCCCAGCCGCACCACTGCCCTCACCCAGGGCCTGGGATGTGGTGCTGTGCATCTCAGGCACTCTGGTGAGCTGTGAGAACGCGCTGGTGGTGGCCATCATCGTGGGCACTCCCACCTTCCGTGCCCCCATGTTCCTGCTGGTGGGCAGTCTGGCTGTGGCCGACCTGCTGGCAGGCCTGGGCCTGGTCCTGCACTTTGCTGCTGTGTTCTGCATCGGCTCGGCGGAGATGAGCCTGGTGCTGGTTGGCGTGCTGGCCACGGCCTTTACTGCCAGTGTGGGCGGCCTACTGGCCATCACCGTCGATCGCTACCTGTCTCTGTACAACGCCCTCACCTACTATTCAGAGACAACAGTGACTCGGACCTATGTGATGCTGGCCCTAGTGTGGGGGGGGCGCACTGGGCCTGGGGCTGCTGCCTGTGCTGGCCTGGAACTGTCTGGATGCCCGGGCCACATGCGGCGTGGTATATCCACTCTCCAAGAACCATCTGGTGGTCCTGGCCATTGCCTTCTTCATGGTGTTTGGCGTCATGTTGCAGCTCTATGCCCAGATCTGCCGCATCGTCTGCCGCCATGCCCAGCAGATTGCCCTCCAGCGGCATCTGCTGCCCGCCTCCCACTACGTGGCCACCCGAAAGGGCATTGCCACCCTGGCTGTGGTGCTTGGCGCCTTTGCCGCCTGTTGGCTGCCCTTCACTGTCTACTGCCTGCTGGGGGATGCCCACTCCCCACCCCTCTACACCTATCTCACCCTGCTCCCTGCGACCTATAACTCCATGATCAACCCCATCATCTACGCCTTCCGCAACCAGGACGTGCAGAAGGTGCTGTGGGCCATTTGCTGTTGTTGCTCCTCTTCCAAGATCCCCTTCCGGTCCCGTTCCCCCAGTGATGTCTAGTCATACGCTGGTGACCCTTCAGCCCTGATCACTACAGAATTCCAGAATGTTAGGTCCTCCCGGGCTTTGTCCCAACCCACCCCCCCAGCTCCACACCCCCCAAGACCCAGCTGGTTCTGGAGTTCTAGGACATTGGATATTTCACAGGATTCTGTCCAGATCCCTACAGGGCCCAGCTGGCTCCACGGTTCTAGAATGTTCAGGTGGCTGAGGTTCCACTCAGAAATGTCCCAGAGCCCAGCTGGCTTGGAGTTCCAGAATGCTGCTGGGTGATTTACAGTGCCATTCCAAGTCCCTAATCTCCCCCTCCCCCTCGACCTTAATCATGTCACTGTACTTTTGGGTTTCTGAGCTAAAGAGTCAGAGAGGTTAGTCACTCAGTTGCCTAGATAGGAGAAAGAAAGAAAAATGTATCTATATATATGTGCACATAGAAAAAGAGTATCTATTTATAATTTATTTATTTACTTATTTATTTATGGGCGGTAAGGGGAAGAGACCCACACCTTGAAATCCAGGCCATACCAGGGTACCCCCAGTCCCCACACCCCCATTGCTGACCTCAGTTCTTAGAGGGGGGAAAGGGAGAAAGAGAAACCACGTATTTTGTTATTATTTTTGCTTATTTTTTATCGAAGAGATCATAGAAACCAGAGCCTTCTCCCCGGGCCCGCCCCTCTCGGGTTTGCTGGGAGAACACACCAGCCTCTGGTTTTTTATTTTTTTAAGAAGCCATCACCTGAGCAACCGAGAATTCCTCTGCGCTGGGGGCCGGCTGCCCTCTGGTGGCCGTTTGGGGGAAACTGCAGCCCGGCCAGGCAGCCGGGACCAGACGCTGCTCCACCCCAACTCCACTCCAGCCTGGCATCCAGCGCCACAGCCAGGACCTGGGGGCCAGGCCCCACCCTGCGGTGCCCTAGAGGAGGCAGGGTGTGAGCCAACACCTGACCCCTCTGCCAACCGGGGCATGGCCTCCAGTGCGTCCCTATTCCGATCCCTGACCCATCGCTCAATAAAAAAAACGATTTTGTGATAAGTATGTTTCTGTCTCAATGTGTGGAGGGGGTGGAGGGGGCCTGATGTGGGGGGAGCCTGGAATGGGAGGGAATTAGGTCAGGCCTGGGAGCCTGTTGAGGGATCTGGGAAAGCTAGAGACCCAGGGTGGAGTGTGGCTGGCAGGCCAATCTAATGGGCCCCTCTGCTCAGACTCGGGCACTTCCAGGCAAGGACCCCAACTTTTTTTTTTAAGATTTTATTTATTTACTTGTCAGAGAGGGAGAGAGAGAGCACAACCAGGGTGAGCGGGAGGCAGAGGGAGAAGCAGGCTCCCTGCTGAGCAATGGGCCCTGATGTGGGACTTGATCCCAGGACCCTGGGATCATGACCCGAGCTGAAGGCAGACTCTTAACTGACTGAGCCACCCAGGCGTCCCAAGGACCCCACCTTATCCTGTGGACAGAAATCAGGGTGCTAGACCCTTCTCAGGTTGAGAATGTCCACGTGCGCTTTTGTCTGGAGCTTTGGCACGAAGTATATGCTCGAAGCATTTCCACTTCCTTAATAACAGCCCCTTCTTTTTTTTTTTTTAAAGATTTTATTTATTTATTTGAGAGAGAGGAGAGAGCACATGAGAGGGGGGAGGGTCAGAGGGAGAAGCAGACTCCCTGCCGAGCAGGGAGCCCGATGCGGGACTCCATCCCGGGACTCCAGGATCATGACCTGAGCCGAAGGCAGTCGCTTAACCAACTGAGCCACCCAGGCGCCCTCATTCCGACTTTCTTTTTTTTTTTTTTTAAGATTTTATTTATTTATTTGAGAGAGAGAGAATGAGAGAGAGCACATGAGGGGGGGGAGGGTCAGAGGGAGAAGCAGACTCCCCGCCGAGCAGGGAGCCCGATGCGGGACTCGATCCCGGGGCTCCAGGATCATGACCTGAGCCGAAGGCAGTCGCTTAACCAACTGAGCCACCCAGGCGCCCAATAACAGCCCCTTCTAACTGTGGGTGTTTGCTGTGTGCTACAGATACTATGCCAGGGGGGCTGCATGCGTGACCTTGTTTAGGCTGCACTAGCGTCCCATGGCACAGATAGTACCTTCTCCATTTTATAGCTGAGAAAACTGAGGCCGAGGGAGGGTTAGTGACTGGCCCAAGGGAACATCCATTTCCACAACCTGTGCTCTATTAGCCAATGGCCTCTCCTCTCCTTCCTTCCCAAGTCTGGGGCTTAGGACATTCTGGTCCCTGATTTGTGTTGGGGTTCATTCTCAGAGCCAGAGGCCACATTTGGGAGGAGGTTGGATGAAGTATGGTCATTCTGAGGCTGGAAGAGCTTCTTTTCTATCCAAAGGTGAGTGATGGTAAGTGTGTGCATCTGAGGATGTAAGTGTGCAGGTCCCTGAGTGTTGGGTGTTCTGGAACCAGAAGGAGTATGTTCACCAGGCAAGGGCAGGAGCAGGTTTGGAAGTGTGGCTAAAGAGGAAGCCGTTTCTTGACTAGCAAAGCCTCCCAGCCTCCCAAGCCTCCCAGGAAGGCAAAGCCTGGAGATGGGACCCTTAGAATACCCTTCCATTGTACAGACAGGGAGACTGAGGCCTGAAGAAGAACAGTCACTTGCTCAAGCCCACACAGCTGTGCCAGGCTAGGACTCCGGTCTTTCTCCATTTCCCTGGCTAGAGCTCTTTCACCTATTGTTCAAGGCTCCTCCCCAACACTGGCCACAGGACTCCAAGGGGAGTGGAGCTGCCAACCGCGGCTGGGTCAGAGCCGGTGGAAGGCAGACCTGGGCTGAGCTACACACAGCTCCAGTCCAAATATAAAGCAGGGTGTGGCCCACCAGGTCAGGTGGGGCCTTCTTTCCCCGCCTTCCTGGAAGGTCCCTGGAAAAAGACACCCACTCAGCAAGCACCTCCCCCATGCCAAGCTTTGGCCCAAATATTTCACACATCACCATGGCCCTTTGGGTGGTATTATTGTTCTCCCCATCTTACAGAAGAGGAAGTTGAGGCTCTGAGAGGCCCTTATTCATTCACTGCCATCCTTGTGGATGTAAATTTCATAGGGGAGACAGTAATAAAGAGACAAGTTTAAGATTTGGCAATGTCAGAGAGTTCAGAGTCCTGGGAGAGAAATAAAGTAGGGAAGGGGCACAGGGAGTACATGTAAGCCTTAAATGAGGGCTCCCAAGAAAGGCCTTACTGAAGGTGACAACTGATCTGCCTAGAGTCACATAGCAAAGGGCTGAACTGGGATTTGAATTCAGATCCATTTGACTCCAAATCTGTTTCTATCCTGGGTAAGGGAGTGAGTTTCAAGAGCAACTCAGAAACAGCAAGCAAGGAAACCCCGGGCAGGGAGCCCTGTTCCCAGGCTAGGGAGAAGTTGGGGTTCTCCAAGCTACCCACAGATCTCTGGGAGGGGCGGTGTGAAGAAGGGCCTCCTTGCTGCCTCACCCATGTTCCCAAGGAGGACTAGGGGGAACCAGAAGGAGAGGGTCCAGGTGCCCACACTATTCTGGGCAGGCTTGGCCCTTTGCCTCCCCCTCCCAGCTTCTGGCTCCAGAGCTCAGGAGAGCCTAATGCTTTTTGTCTGGGAGGGCCTGTGGTAGGCCTCCATGCTGCGGGCCCTCCTCTTTTTGCCTGGGTATGGTAGTATGGTGGATCTGGGGCGTTTCTGGGAGCCCGTATCTAGGGTCTCTCTGCCTTCGGTCCTGGGCCCAACCTGAGGGAGATCTCAATCTGTTCCTCGGGTTGAAGCCTATGTGTGTGGTGGGGTTGGCTGGCTTCTCCTTCCTCCAGGGATTCTGTAGCTACAGCTCAGGTCCTCCCTGCACCCCTACCCTGTGCTTCCTCCAGGAAGCCTCCTTAGCTAAGTCTTCCCATGGCCATGAAGATGTGGTTCATACAACACAGCTTGCTATACTTCTCGAGTAAATATTATAGAGAAGTCTTGCCCTTAGGGGCCCCTGAAGGCAAGGCTGTGTGTCCCCCTCCAACTGAGGGTCCCCGAGAGAAGGAACATGCCTGCCCTCTCAAACTGAAGACTTCTATGTCTCTTTCCGCCTCAGATTCATCTGGTACTCAGCCCGGAGCTACTCGGCACTGCATGCCTGGTGCGTGTGTGTGTGTGTGTGTGTGTGTGTGTATTTTGGGGTGGGGAGTGTCCAAGCCCCTGACACTTTTCCAACCCCACACCTGATCCCACCAGCTACAGAGGCTTGGGAGGTGAGCTGGGCAGTGGCTCGGGGGAGGCAAGGGCAGGGGCCCAGGGCCCTGCCTTCCTGCCTGGGTAGGCTCTAGGGCCCATCTTTCTTTCCCTTCTTCCCAGGTCCTGTGTGGGGGAGGGGAGGAGCCCCGAGTGCTGAGCCCCCGCTGGGGCCATGACCGCCTCTCCCTGCAATAAGTGAGGAGACAGCAGCTATTAATATAAGATGAGTTCACGGGCTCACAGCTTCCGCAGGCTGGAAAACAGGCTCCCGGGGCTGGGGGCTGCGGCAAGTCTGGTCGTCTGTCAGATTCTCTCCTGGATCCCGGAGCCCGCCAGCCCCACATTCCCCAGCTCTTGACACGCTGAGACCTGTATGCGTGCAGACCTATGGGTACACACACATGGGCACACGCAGGCCGTTCAGAGAACACACACAAAGCACATACATCCAGACCCAGGTGTATCTGCACACTGGTACACACACAGATATCATTGCACACTTGTTAACAGACCACGTCAACTTCATGTGCAGTTTGCATGAGGAAGCACATTCGTCAGCGTGTGTACACACGCTTGCACACACGAGTATGCACACACAGACTTACCCTTGTATACGTGTGTGCACATGGGTCCAGACATGCTTGCATACCCAGACCCATTTGCACACCATCGCACACCCACATGTATACAGACACAAAACTGCACACGTATGTACAGAGGGTACCCGGTCAGGTACACACCTTTGCATATAGGACCACGTTCAAGGACAGGAATGCATGTATATATGCCCCTTTGCACGCACAGTCACACAGGCTCCCCGCTGCTATCAGTGCTCAGCAGTCAGGAATTCACAGGCAGACCCTCGGTTTCCAGCCACCAGGCTGGCTCAGCCTCCCCTCCCGTCTCTCCCCTCCCCCACCCCCATGACAGGCAGCAAGGGCTCCTGCCAACCTCAGCGCCTGCCTTCGGTTTCCTGCCCCCCAGGGGTCCCCAGATCCCTGATTAACCCCCTCGCTAATTGGCCACCAGCCCCTTGACTTTGCTGCAGGCCTTCTCGGGAGCTGGGAGCGAGAGAGGCTGCAAATTGGCCAAGCAGGATGGGTCTGGGGAATAGAGTGCGGGGCTGGGGTGGGGGTGCTGTAAGCCCCGGGCCTGGCTGGAGCCAGCACTGCAGGCCCGATGCCAGGGCTTAGGGGAACACTGACATCACAGTCTCTGCTGAGGGCACCCCTATGATTCGTGTGTACACAGTCATGTGAAGCCTTCCCGGCACACACACTTACACACACTCACCAGTCACGTGCATGGACATGATTCACTCCACTTTTTTACACAAATGCATGTGAACATCTGCACATACCCAACTACATTCGTGAACAAACCCAGTACGTGTACAACATCTGACACGTACATATTTTACCTGCTAGATACACAGGAACCACTTATACGCGTACATCCAAACACAACTCGTCTGAACACACGAATGCAGTCATAGGCATACAGGCTTGCAAGCACGCACACTTACGTGTTACCCAGACCTCTGAATATGTGCCTCAGTGTACTTGTAGGCATATATGAACATGCATCTACATGTGAGTGTGCACCCATGGAGTCCAGGCACGCATGCACACGCCACTCACGTGTGTGGTAACTTGATGAACAAGCTACCGGTGGCCACCGAGCAGGGAGAACCCTCCTTAGCCCGCCTCCGGTTCTGCAGAGGAAGCACAAGGTGTGCGCAGGCTGCTGGTCAGGGTGGGGAGTGGTGGAACCCACCAGGGTGCAAGTGGCCGTTTCCCAGCCTCCTGGGACCTCCGCTGGGTTCCCCTCAGCCTTCAGGGCTCCAAGCAGAGGGGCAGAGCTTCTGGGGCGTCTGGCTGGCTCAGTCAGTGGAGCATGAGACTCTTGATCTCGGGGTTGTGAGTTCAAGCCCCATGTTGGGTATAGAGATTACTAAACAAAACAGAACAAAACAAAAACCTTTAAAAAAAAAAAAGGAGGGGCGGAGCTTCTGGCTTTAGTCTCTGTTGTTCCTGTCTCCTTGGCTCTGGGCCTGAGCCCACAGGGAGAGTTCTACTCTCTTGTAGGCAGCTTGGGGCCCACAAGAAGAGGATTTCTAAGTCCATGCCTGCTGCCAACTTGCTGTGTGACCTTGGGTAAGTTGCTGTGCCTCTCTGTGCCTCATATCCTCAGCTGTAAAATAGCACTAAAAAGCTTTGGTTGGTAATCCTCCCAGGACTGGCCTGAAGCATGCATGGGGTCGTGTTTATGGATGTGCTTTACTCAGGCACATTGCGTTTGGGAGAGGTGTTATTTCCCAAGACGGTGCGACTCCAGGGTGGAGGGGTCACGTACATCATGGTCAACTTAACTCTTCATTGAATAGGTGAGGCAGCTGAAGCCCAGAGAGGGAGCAGCAACGTGCGAGCTCGAAGACCTGACCTCTGACCTCTTGGCCAGGAAGTCTGCTTCTCTTTAAATATGTATACAGTGGGAGCAGGTGCGTGCACAGTTCCCGAGGTAAGGGCGGGGTGGCTGCCTGCTGAGGGGGGAGCGGGGCTATGCAGGACTCCCGCCACCACTGTACTGAGGATTCTACCGCCAGAGATTCCTTTGGGTGTGAGAGCCTTTTTTCTTTTTCTTTTTCTTTTTGTCCTCCAGCTTCAGACCTCCCTCTAGACACCCTCACCTCCTGCGGCAGAGGGACTATGAGGAGCACCTGAAACTGCTCCCAGCCTCGTTACGAAGGGAGCTCGCAGACAACCACCCCAGAGGCGAACTCGCAGGAAATGGTGCCAGGTTGCCCTGGTCCCTGGGCGGCCAGGAGGGGGCAGTGAGGAGCTGGCGGCGGCAGCGCGAAGGCGGGGGCAGGCGAGGACCGAGTGAGGCTCGCCTGCGATGATGTGTTCCTGTAACTGTGTGCCGGTCTGTGTCCTTGTTTGCACAAGGGCAGGGCTCCGTGGACGGAGTGTGCCGTGTCCCTGGGCCCGGGATCCCGTGTGTGCCCGCTCACGTGTTAGGTGTCGCCTTGTGTGTGTCTCCGGGTCTTTGTGGCTGAATGTGCGCGCCGTGCCCTGAGCACCGTGTGTCTGTGGGAAGCCCCAGCCCGCACGTGGGAAACCCACTTTGTTCCCAGGCAGCTCAGGGTGCGAGGTCCTTCCAACTTCAGGGTCCAGGACAGTCGGGCCCTCAGGCCGGCCCACTTGATTTCAAAGCGGGAGTACAAATAACGGTGCCCCGTAAAAGTGGGCGCCAGAGGGTGGGGTAGAGCAGCACGGGAAAGCGTAACACGCCCCCTCGGACACCGAACCCCGTGGTTCCGGACGGGAGAGAACCCAAAAGCCGTTGAGGCTGCATGGCGGACAGAGCACGATGTCGGGCTTGAGAGAGACCGGGGTTTGAGGTGTGGCTCTGCTCCCGGCCAGCTGCACGGTCTGCAGCGACTCGACCTCCGAACTTGTTTTTCTCACGTGCACAATGAGACCCTTCCCTCCTAGGGCCGAAATGGAGCGCGTGCAGTCCTGGGCAGGTAGTAGGCACTCAGCACATGCTCATTCTTCTCAGGATTAGCCCCGAGAGGTGAAGCGCGGGGTCACAGCTCCCAAGCGGAGGAGCCGGAATTTAAGCTGCGGCCGCCTGCTTCCCAGAACCACATTCCTCCCCTCCACTTCCCCAGCAAGGGCGGCTCCCGACACCACCATTTTGTCTTCTCCCAGGGCGGGCGTCTGGCTGCCTGTCAGTCACCGGCCTCGGGAAGCCAAGTGCTGACTAAACACAGGCCTGAGCCGGAGGGTGGAGCGAGGGGCTCCGGCGAGGCGAGTCGGCTCCCGCGCCCCCTCCCCTGCACCCCCACCTCCAGCGATGAGCTCAGCGCGCCTGGCGTAGCAGTTGCTGACAATTCAAAACTTCTGCCCCCTCTCCTGGGACGCCAGTGGGTGCCTCTCTCTCCCCGAACAGCAGGCGTGACCAGCGGAGTCACCAACCTTGCTCCCAGCCCCTCTCCCGGGGCCACCCCACTGCGTCCGCTGGGCCCGGAACTGGAACTGGGTGTCTGCCCATAAATTACCCCCAGGGACAGTCACCCGCAGCAGCTGTGCTCGGAACAACCGTTGCTTCCTGGGTAGGTCATTTTTTTGGGTCAGAATAGAAACCCAGCCCCTTCGCCTTCCCAGACAGGAGAGGGGGTGTACAGCAGCCTGAACTTTTTATCGGATTCCACTGAAAATCATTCTATTTAAGGTAAGTTGCTTGGGTCTGAGAGGCAGACAAGATGCCAGCCAGATGTTGGGAGGCAACATCAGCATTCTGCCAGTGCTGCTCTTCCGCCTGATGGAGGGGCCACCAGCATGTCTCCCCTGGTCCCCACATACACCCTTCGCCAGCTGAGGAGGGCCTGGGGACTTGGGCTTCTGAGTCCCCCAACTTGGGTCTCCTCCTAAACCCAAACGGTTTCCAGCCTTCACCTCCACCTCCCACGCAGGATGCACCATCCAGACCCTGAGGCCTCCTGCTCCTCGAGCCCGCCCACACAAGCCCTCCCTCCAGAGCTCAGGCCGCCACCTGCGGCTATTGATGTTGTCCCCTTCCACTTTGTTGCGTGCGTGCACGCGCGCGCGCGCGCACACACACACACACACACACACCAAAGGTGGCTGAGTAGCTACAAAGATTTATCAAATTATTTAAAATGTTGGCATTTACATATTTGCATGTATTACATAAAATCGTTACATGGAATCCTCAGGTCATGGGGTGCTGACGTGGTCCACACATGAGCCTGGCAGGGAAACAAAGGAGACCAGGCTTGGAGCCACAGGGCTTTAAAAAACTGGACGTCCTCCTAAGGGCCTAAGAGGAGCAGGGCGAAGAGGAAGGGGTCACCTCACGGGTGTGGTTTAACCCCACCCTCCCAGATCTCTAACGCAATCTCCTTTCCCACCCTCAGGGGAGAAGGACCCACTTCCAGACTGTATCCCTACTACATAGATGCCCACTCCCTAAAATCGATGTGGCAAACACACCCAAGAATCCACTGGAATAGGTCCTTATAAATATATTTATATCAGAGAAAACAAGGCACTTTGGGAGCATTACAGCTGACTCTCCTACATGTACATCATTCTAGACAGAAAGTAAAAATTGGTTAGTTTCTCAAGTGACTTAACTGAGTCAAGTTAATACAATAACAGAATTGTTCCCTAGCCCTCACTGAGGCACAGAATGAGGCATATCTCCTAGTGACACCTGGTCCCAGGTCTGCTGGATCCCAGCAGAGCTCAAAGCCTGATGCCCCCAGGAGGCCTGACATCTCTCCTGAGCAAAAGCCCCTCGCCCTGGGGCGCTGGCCCCCTCTCCAGGCCCCGAAGTCAGGTGAGGGGGGCTGCGGAGGGAGGCAGGCGAGAGCAAAGCTGGGACACGGTGGGAATGCTTAAGCAGGGTCACCAAAGCCACAGAGACCTCAATCTGTCCAAGCTGGCGCTGCAGAGCCGGAGGACCGGCGCCACGGGAAGAGATTTCACATTAGCCCTGACAACACCGCCTCGGCTCTGCGGTGACATTGGCCAGGGTCATTTCTGAGGGCGCTTGAGCTTCCGCTGGAGGCGAGCTGGAGCTTGGGCCAGCTGCTCTGACCTCCAAGGGATGGCAGAGCCTGCGCCCCCCCTGCGGCCGCTCCTTTGGAATGTAGTCCTCACAAGCAGGGTGAAGCCGCAAGTCACTTCTGACATGCCGACTGGAAGCTGGGTCCCTGGGCCACAGGAATGGGGGCAGGTCCCCTGGGCTGGGCAGACTAGGGAAGGGAGGTGGCTCCTTGGCTTCAGCGCTTAAGAGTCCTTATGAGCCACTGTCCCACACTCTCATCAACCTCGGCCCAGTTTAAATCACTAAACTTTGCATTCTACAATTACAGGATTCCAAAGACACACAATTACCTGCAAAGGGTCCTTTATCATCTTAAAGGGCTCTGGGTTTAAAGAAGTGGGTTTTTTTTTGTTGTTGTTGTTTTATGTGGGTTTTGTTTTGTTTTTTTGTTTTTGGTGCACATACGCATAAATAGAGCCCAGAGGGCCTCTGGGCTGACTGGGTCCCCAGCCCCCCAAGCCGAGGAGGCTTCTCCTCGGCTTCGCAAGGCCGGCTGCTACAAAGCGCAGAGCTTGGCTGCATGGATTTTAATGAGGGCGCCAGGCAGAGCGGTGCTGTTGCTCTCCGGGACTTGCAGATCATTACCGAACCAGCTGTAGGATGAGAACACAGCACATCGAAACCCTAGGAGGTCACTGAGCTAATGATCTAATCCTACCTTCCGCAGGCAGCGCCCCCCCCTCCCCCCCCCCGCCTTCTGCCCCCAGCCCTTTCCAGGGCGGACTGTGTCCATTCCAGAAGCCAGGCCAACACCGCCCCCTTCAAGGTCAGAGCAGAATGATAGCGAGTGGTGCTCGCTCCCCCTTTTCCGGAAAGGAGGGGGATGGGGGTAATTTAGTCAAAACCATTAGGCCCAAACCCTGGCCTGGCCAGGCCCCAGGACTTCTATTTGGGAGAACCACTGCCCTCCACTTGCCTCTCCAGCCACTGCTGGGCTGCAGCCAGGGACACCTTCAACAGCCATCTTAGGGTTCTAAGGAAAGCACCTTCAGCTTCCAAAGTGCAAGGCGGGAAGCAAGGTGGGGGCACACACCGCTTGGTATGCTCAGCACTGGAGCATGGTGCCAGCCCTGTGCCACAGACACCCGATTGGGGAGGGGGAGGAGGGTAAATTCTGCAGCGGCCCCAGCAGGAGGGCATGCTGGCCCCTAGAGGCTCAGTCCCCATGCCAGAGTTCAAGGAAAGAAGGCAGAGGGGGAGCATCCAGCCAGGGCACAGCAGTAGTACCCATGATTACACACTCTCCTCAAGCCGGAGGGGTTTATGAGGGCTTTGGCAATTACTACAACCATTTGCTGTGCTGGGTAGAGACAGATCCTGTTTCTCTTTGTTTCAGGGCTCTGAAAGCTGGAGAAGCCAGGAGAAGCCGGTTTCAGCATAAGAGGCTACACAATAGTTAGGGCAGAAGAGAAGAAACCTCACTGTTGGCCAAAGCTGACCAGTTTTTTTCTGAATAATAGCACCTGTGTATTAGCTCTGGGAACAGGGGGAGTGAGGGAGGGAACATCACTGCACGCAGTGAGGAAGGAGCTGGAAACAAGACCCAGAGCCCCTCTGCCTTTCAGCCCTCCTCACGGCTGCCAGGCCCCCCTAGGCAGCTACCTGAGGCAGCCACCAGCCTGAGGGACTGAAGTTTCTACAGTTGGCAGAATCTATGCTTAAATTGGGGAAATAAAAGGGGGACGAGTTGCAGAGGAATTGAAAACAGCACCTGTAAAAGCTGCGTACCCCCTTCCTTCTCTCACTACCTCTGGTCCCCCAGAAGGGCAGCTCCCAAGGCCATGTGGTTCAATGGTGATAGTAAAGGGGGAGCAGAGAATTGTAAGACAGGCTATATGGGTCTGAGCAGCACAGATAGGCCTGGCACTGGCTCTGAGCCCTCCTACTGGGACTCCCACCTATGGTGAGGTCTGGAGTAGCACAGAGCCAAGACTGTTCTGCCTCGTCTCCAGCAAGTGCCCACTATTTGGTCCCAGAAGGCACAGGTGACTTGGAATCAGGAATTCTGGGCTCTAGAGTTGTCACCATCCAATGTGTGACCCGGAGCAAGTCATTTCCCATTTCTAGATTTCAGCATCATTAGGAGCATAAGATCCAAGGAGTTCCACCATTCTTCCAGTTCTGCAGTTCCAAGTCTCTAAGCTTGGCTCCTGACAGTCGGCAGAGGTCCAGATCCCTGCGTGTCAGGGATAGTTTGGTCATGGCTATTAGAGGTCTGAACTGGGCTGTGGTGCCTAGAGGACCTGGTAGTGAGGGAGGGGCATTTAAAGGACATGTGAACACCTAGAGAGGGAGACTGGGAAGGAGGCAACAACTTCAGCCTTCAGAAAGGCACCATTTCTGGGCAGAGGGGGAGACACTCTTTAGGGCCTGATGGCTCCTAGAATAAAGGGCATCCAGACATAGAGATGGCTTAGCAAAAGGAAGCTCCCCCTGCTGACCAGGGCAGAAAAGTGTGGCAGTCTGGCTGCTAGGGCATGTGGCCTGCTCAGCCCTCTCAGTGCACGGGAAAGGGGCTGGCCGTACCCCTGCAGGCTTTAGGACCAGAAGATGGCTGGCATTATTTGAAGGGTAAGGATTTTGGAAGGAGACCACAGTTGAAGATGGCTCCCAGGGGAAGGTACCAACTCCAATCTAAACCCAATCAAAGGGATCTGCTTGGGAGTTTTTCCTTCTCTTCAATATGCAACAGTCACTTGAAGGGAAGAGGGAACATCTCAGCTACTGAATCTCAGGAGCCCATGGGGCCTGTCCATGGGGAGATGGGAAAATATATGTTGATTTAGAGGAAGCACTTGGATATATCTTTGGTTGCTTCAGGGAAGACTTTGGCCCCTTGAAATTCTTTTTTCCTCCCTTTTCCCCCCATTAGACTGTTCAGATATGCATCAAAGGCAGCAGGAGGGAAGAAAAAGGAGGTGGGCAGCAGGCAGGAAAGAGTTAATCCGACCAGTCGTCCTCATCAAACTCAGAGGAATCATCCTCGGAGTCGCTATACTCCACGGCAATCCGACGGGACAAGATGGTGGCTACGTCGTTGCCCACAACATCACGCTTCTCTTGTTCCTGCTGCTCCTCAACCCTGCGCAGCTGAAAACCTGATATGAGAGAGAGAAGGGTTTAGAAGGCGAGTCAATCTCAAAAGGTCTCAGGATCCACACAGGACCGAGGAAGGGGGAGTGGCCAGGGTGGACGGAGTCAGGGAAAGGCGGTGGGGGGAAGAAGGATCCTCTGAGAAAGCAAAGAGGGAAAGGGGGAAGCAAGAAAAGAAGGAAGGATGAGGCTTTATCCAATTCTGGCCCCGGTGCTGTAGGCATGTTGGAAAGGAAGCCTGTCATTCTTTCCTTTTCCACATATCAGGCTGGTGAGGATGGTACTTCTCACCGAGGCTCTAGGGGGGGAGGGGTCACCGAATCATACCCACTGGGCACTCAGTCTGCCCAGTTCATTGCTTATTGCTGAGCTCAGCTGCCCCAACTCATCTCCCCCAGACAATCCTTTAGTTCCAGAAGGCTCACAAACAGAAGATACCACTCTAACCCACTGGGACCAGACCTGACCTCTGACAGAAAGAGAATAAATGCTCCACAAAGGTGAGGTGATGAGGGAGGGCAGGAAGGTGGGAAAGAAGGGAGGGAAGGGGACAAAGAGGGAAGGGGAATAGGAGAAAAAGGGGAGGATGGGATGAGAAAGGGGAAAGAGAAAAGGGAGGAAGGATATGAAAGGCACAAAAGTGGAGGACAGGACATGACTGAGTGTGGCCAGAGAAGTACCTTCTAGGGTAGTGATGCTTGGTTTTCTCTGGGGCACAAAATGAATGCAAACACAGGCAAAACATTTTTTGTCAAGGAGTTCAAAGACCCAAGTTAAGAATCCCTTACTTTACTTACTTATTTAAAGTAATCTCCACACCCAAGGTGGGGCTCGAATTCACGACCCCAAGATCAAGAGTCGCCTGCTCTTCTGACAGCCATCCAAGGCCCCAAGAATTCTTTACTTTAAACTAAGATGGAAAGAAATCTACAACTCCCTATTTTTAGAGCGAAGCCTTTCTTTAGGCTGATCTGAGGCCTGAGGTCCCACCCAATCTCTCCCCACCCAATGAAAGCTATCCCCTAGGAAGGGCACAGAACCCCTAGCCCACCCTCCAACCAGTCATCCGGCTGCAGAAAGACAAGGCCTCATGGTCCAGGACCCAGCACTGGGAATTACCTTGACGTATGGCTGAAAGTAAGTCGCTGCGGGCATCGCTCACAGGAGGCAAGGAGGACTTAGGCTTGGTGGCATCAGAAAGTGGTGGTGGTGCGACAGACGGGCTTTCTGTACCACTGAAAGGGAGAGGAGGGGGCCCCGGAGGAGGGGGAGGAGGGGGAGGGGGAGGTGCGCCGCCTCCTCCTGGTTGGGACAAGGGAGGTGGTAGCAGAGTTGGGTAGTCAGCTGCGGGTGGTGGGGGAGGAGGTGGAGGGGCAGCAAAATCGGGGTGAGGTGGGAAAGATGGGGGTGAAGGTGGTGGTGGGGTCCCTGGAGACCCAAATCCTCCAGGTGGTGGAGGGGGTGGAACGCCCATCAGTGGAGGCGGAGGCGGAGGGGCAGGTGGTGGGGCAAACCCGGGTTTGGAGCCTGGTGGAGAGCCCAGAGGAGGAGCTGGTGGTGGATGGCTTGGGCTGACCACGCTGGATCTTTTGGGTCCAGCTAAGCCAGGCCCTCTTTGGTTGCTGTCTGCTGGGCAGCTAAAAGGACAAAGAAGAGACCCACCATCACGCTCCGCATGCAAACATACACCTCTAATTAAGCTTATCTACGAGCTTAGGTTCATTTTGGTTGACTACTATCATTTCATTTTAGCTCAAACAGAAAAAACCTGAGAATGGTCAGAACAGACCAACAATGCAATGGGCAGCCTCATAATGCAGTAAGCTTCTCATCAGCAAAGGAATGTAAGCAGAAATTGAGAAAAGCTATTGAAAGAAGTGTAGACTGGGATTCTTCTATTAGGTAAGGGTTGGCCAAGGTCATCTCCTAGGTCCTCCTCAAACCTTCCAGCTTTCCAAGGGAAGGCACCCTCCTGAACCCTCCTCTAGGAGGGACAGTCAGTTTAATCCTGGAACCAGGACCAAGAAGGCATGCAAGAAGAACTGGAATAGGGGCGCCTGGGTGGCTCAGATGGTTAAGCGTCTGCCTTCGGCTCAGGTCATGATTCCAGGGTCCTGGGATCGAGCCCCGCATCGGGCTCCTGGCTCAGCAGGGAGCCTGCTTCTCCTTCTCCCTCTGCCTCTCTCCCTGCTCATACTCTCTCTCTCTCTCTGTATCTCTGTGTCTCAAATGAATAAATAAAATCTTTAAAAAAAAAAAAGAAGAACTGGAATAAAAATCCAAACATCACCCACCCACTGGGCTCTATTCCTCAGGCTATTATCATTCACCAGATCTTGTGAGGGCAGGAAACCCAAGCCAAGCTGACCAAACCTGAGCAGGGCACAGATCTAGGTAAATGCACCTCCAGTGTTCATGTGGAAAATCCTGAGAAGGGATGAGGATCTGAGGGTCAGCAGAGATGGGAAATGAATGTGCCACCAGACTTCACCCGGGCTGAGAGACGACTCAGGCGTGCCTCTCCCGGGTCAGGTATGCTTGGCTGCAGCTGCAGGGTCTCAGGCCATGTGTGAGGCTGAAGGATTTCTTTTTCCACCTTTGTACCTGCCCTCCACTAATAGTTATTCCTTAGAAAAAAGCGTCCATCCTGGAACTTTCCACAGACCTTCAAGCCTGAGCTGCATCTGACAGGGCAACCAGCAGGAAGTGATCTGGGATGAGTGGTTTCAAGAGCCAAGAAGAACGGGGCTGGGTTAGGGGGAGGGGTTACAACACCACTTTAGGTATCCCTCTGAGGGGTCCTCAACATATCCAATCTCTGATGAAACAGTATCCAAGGAGAAAAGTGTACCTTTCAAAGCTCTCATCTGTCAGGCATCAGAAAGGGAAAAGTAACTGAGCAAACACTGAATCTGAACATTCCTCAGACAGACCCCCTTTCAGCCATTACTTTCTAACTTCCCTTGTACACCTCTGCCACATATCAGTACGGACAGAGTCTAAGTTTCACCTCCCTTTTCCTTTGTTCCATTCTTTCCAGCAGTGAAATGAACCAGAACAGGGTAGAAAGGTGAATGACTGCTAGGTTTCTAGATAACTGGGCAAGATGTCTGTTAAATATTTTAAGGACAGCAGATTACACCACTTCATTTCATGCTGAGTTAAAGCTAAGTAAAAACAACAAGAGATAAGTTGGTGATCTCTAGCTGTTCCAGTATAGCTACTAGTTAAGAATACGGGCACTGCAGATAGAATGACCTCTTTCCAGTCAGGGCTCTGCCTCTGACTGGCTGTGTGGCCTTAGGTAAATTCACTGACCTCTTTGTGCCTTACCATTTACTCATCTGTAAAATGGGTACCTACCTCAGGAGGGCTGTTGTGAGGATGAAGCAACATATACAGTGTTTGGCATAATGTCTGGCACCTTACAGACACTTAATAAAATGTTAATTATTTCTATTCTCTAGACAGACTTGCCTCAAGTTATTTTACTGGTCCTGCCCTGAATTGGGAACACTTACTTTGTTCTATTTTTTTTCCTTAAGATTTTATTTTCTTAGGTAATCTCTACACCCAACACGGAGCTCGAACTCACAACCCTGAGATCAAGAGTCGCACGCTCCACTGATTGAGCCAGCCAGGCGTCCTGAAGAACACTTATTTTGTTCTTGAGTATGTAACCACCCAGAGTGACAGGAGAAAGAGTACCATTTACCTGAATTCTGCTGGTGGGGGAGGCAAGCTATCCTCAGAGAAGGAAGGAGAAGGTGGAGAAGTGGAGTCTGACAGCGGTGGTGGTGGGTAGCTGTTTCCGTCCACATTTTCAACAGGGCCAATACTGCCATTTTGGTACACCAAGGTGGGTGGGTACCTGAAGATGAACCCCATGCCAAAACTGTCATTTAAAAAGTGTGAGTGGTACTCTCATGTTTTTTTTTTTAAAAGACCCTACAAAAATGCATTTGATACAAAAGCTTTTAGGAAGAAAGAAGTAAGAATATTCCCCACATATTTTCTGCTATTCTGAAATTTTATTTTAGGACTAAATTCAGGATTAAAATTTAGGACTAAATTCTATTAAATATCTCCCAGATATTCCTGCTGGATTCAGAGGAATGGGATTCAACACAGATAATCTAAACCATGCTGTTCCTTTCCCAGGGTTGGTTGGACTTGTCAAATCCAGCAGTTCTTTCAAATTCTCTCCCAAATGTTAAGAGCAGCCTATACCCAAATTCCAAAGTCTATCTTGTGGCAAAGGGCAAAGCCAAGCCCCAAGGCTAGTGAGCTGCAAACACGTGACCGGCACACAGCCTGGTTTGGAGGTCAGCAAGCCTCTGGAGTACTCAAAGGCCAAGGAGGCATTTGATTGCAAAACCAAGCTGAGGACAAATACAAGTTGCTGTGTGGTAGCTAGACTCGGTCTCCCTGCCAGCTCTCTTAGCCAACACGACGAGCTGCCAACTTAAGGAGGGTGCTAGGGCCTGTGCCTCATGAAAACCTGCCCCTCAGACCACTGGGCCTTGGGTGAACAACAAACCTCCAAATGACACAAATACACCAAACAGCAGCTAGCAAAATATGGTTGGTTCTGCTCCATCTCCCCCTTCTCTCCACCACTGCTGCGTTCTAAAGAACTCATCTCAGACAGACCCTGGAGAGAAGAGAGTTGGAGGGAACTAACGAATCAAATGATACTCTGATACAGAAAATCCCCAAGGCCTGGAGCCCTGTAGGCTTGGTACAACTCTTTATAGGTTCACCAACAAGCATACCCAGGCAGACCTGCCATGTAGCCGAAACCCAAACTTCTTGGACAACAGGAAAATGGGAGGCAAAGTCCTCATTTTCACCAGCCCCATTCCACACACAAACACAACAGAAACCAAACACATAATATCTGGCATTCTGAACGTGCAAGATTCTGGCCTCACAGTCATAGAACCTAGGACAAGGCCTGTCTGAACAGGATGGGGCCATGGAACAAAATGGCCCCTTTTACTGGGAGGTGAAGGTAATGAAGGTACCCTCAGGGCTGATTTCCCTGTAGAGAAAAGGTTCATTTTTTCTCTCACCATCTTCATCACTCTTTAAAACAAATCTCTTAATGCAGGAAGAACAAGTGTCAGAAGTGTCAAGATTTTTAAAAGTCAAGATTTTCATGGTAGAGTTATTCCTAAAAGCAAGAACAACTCAACTCTTTCCTTTTATCATTCCTAGACACCCAGCATAGGCTGGCATGGTTCTCTGACAGCCAGGATGCAATGTATTTAGAGAAAAAAACCAGGGCAACACTCATGCCAAGCAGTCGTGGTGACTTGGCTTTGAATGTCACACAGGTCAGACACCAGGATAAGCATCAAACCAAGCTCAAAACCAATTTTTTTTTTCCTTTTAAACCTCCAGTGTGATTTGGTATTGGGAAATGGGTCAGACTGACATCTACTGTTTCCCCATGGAGATATATAGCCTCAATAGTGGCCGAGCGACCTTTCCCACACTGTCTCTGAGGTCTGCTTTCAGTCCCTTGGCCAGCCTCTCTCCCGAGACTGACAAAGCCTGACTGAAAAGTTACTTTGGTGATGTGCACAAATTCTCTGCCTGGCCCTCTCCACTCCTGTGAAATGCCCAGCTCTTAGGCACGACCTTCAAATCAATGCTCTGGAGGCAAAGAGCTCCCAAGACCACTTTTCTTCTCTTTCCAGTTTTTCCTTTGAGGCCCACAGACATACGAGTGTCTGGCAGAGCAAGGGCATCCGAAGCCATGGGCTTTCTTTTCTAGACTACTACAGTCACCTCATTCAAACTGCCGAGTCTCTTGATTTATTTAGCAAATTTTAATCACCAGATGGATGCACATTTAGGTAGCTGATTCATAGTTGTATTGATCTTAGCCACACAGCCAGACTTCAGGGGGGTGTGAAAGGTGTC
This sequence comes from Neomonachus schauinslandi, assembly GCF_002201575.2. Lineage (NCBI taxonomy): Eukaryota > Metazoa > Chordata > Mammalia > Carnivora > Phocidae > Neomonachus > Neomonachus schauinslandi. The sequence continues at coordinate 20,060,701 of NC_058406.1, forward strand.
ACACCAGAGCTGTCAGACTATCGCCCCCAGGGCCCCAGGCCCTTCGAAGAATGCTACCAATAAAACGAAGGCATCACCTACCCAGAAGGCCCCAGCTTTTCTTTGGATTCCACAAATTCTTGTCCCATCTTCATCTTCTCCCATTCTTCCTTCCGTGTCTTGATTTTACGTGGATTTACATTCCCTCGATTTGGATTATCTTTCTTTTCTTTCTATAATGAAAAGAAACAGAAAAACCTTTGTAAAACATTATTCCAAAGTCCTTCATTAAAATTCCATCCACCTTCAGGGATGCACACCCAAGAAATGATTTGCCTAGGCAACATACAGTAACTAGAGAATTTACAGAATTACTGGTTTTGGAATGACCTAGAGGTCATCTAGTCCAAACTACCTCCCAAGGTCAAACACATTCACTCAATCCAACCCTCAGACACCTCTATAGATGGGAAACTCACTACCTCTTGGGGTAACTCATTCATGTTTCTGAGCAGCTCTAATTGTTAGGAAGTTAGTAAAAAGCTATTTGTCACTCGCTCTGCCACGAAGGTCAGTCACTGTCTCTGGGACAAATATAAGGAGATAGATAACAAAACAAAATCAAACTACCAATAAGGAGTTCTCAGCCTGTGCAGCTGCACTCGCCCCTGGTGCTCTCTTGGGCCTCCCGGCAGCCATGCTAATGGGATTGTGAGGTTGCAACTGGTAGGTCATATGCTTACACACATCACTGGAGGTCTAAGGGGAGAGGCGCGGCTCCCCAAACTAGGCCTATGCCCTCATCCCACCCCACCCCATCAGTAGTGAAGGTGTTAAACTGTTCCTGTTTGTAAATCAAACACTGTAGAGCCCTGTGCTGCTGAGAAATGAGCTGCAAAACTGGCGGGGAAGGGACTAGCCTAGCTTGAGTGTCCAGCAGAGTCAGGTGCAAATTGCAAGAGAAATAAATGGTGAATAGAAAAGTCAATTTCTAAAACTCAGCCTGAATATACTCAATTGTTAATAGCTATGCTAGGGGGAACAAACACATTTTTGGTGTGATTTATACTTTCATCTTGCTTGTGCTTGGAGTGGACACATTTTTTAAAGAGTTTCACCTGGCATCCAAGCAAGCAGCCACTCGGAATGATTACTTCATATAAGACTGGCTTCCTTTTTATCCCCCTTCCACAATCGTGCCTACTGATGTGCAGAACAGAGGCCCCTTTCCCCTCACCCTATGCTTTCTCTTCTCTTTCATGATATCCTTGGTGTCCTGCAGCATCTTCTCCTTCCAAAGATCAAAGAAGTACGAAGGGTCTGTGTAGAATTTGAGTGCCTCTTTCCCATCGTCCCTGGGATAGAAATGAAGACAAGTAGCTGTCAGTAGACAGATGAGCTCCCAACCAAATCCAATATTCCAAATACCTACCAGTTAGCAGTTTTTACACTGAGGAATCAAGAAGTCATTCAAATTGACTGCATATTTCCTCTTCCCCACCAGCATTCCAATGCCCCCTGAATGGCACCTCTTTACTTATCTGGCTTTTTAAGAAACTTAGCCTTACTTTCAATTCCTGGTAGAGGAATTTGCATGGTCAGGGCAAGAACAGGCTAGAGCAGCAGGGATCCTGATTATTTCTAATGATCTGCATGGCTACAGACATCTCCCTGAGGATGTCCTGATATCCTGGCACATCAGAGGGGATTTCTGCCATTGGTTCCCCTTCTCCCACCAATTCCCCAGGACTCTCTAGGAAGCATTAGTGGCTTCCCACTCACCTGAAACCTGTACACCAATGTGGAGGTGCACATATGTACATTATGTATAGATATATACCCATGAGACCATATATGTGTGCAGCCGTTATTCCTCTGTAAAAACAGGTAACCACAGCAATCCACCTTCTTGCTCCCTTCTAGAATAGCTCCACATCCCCTACCCCACCCCCCAACCACAAGGGGGCCCCAGTGAGAACAGATGGACAGCTGTTTGATGACGAGATTTAATTACCATCTTTTAGTGGCTGTGACAGAAGTACCGAGACAGCTACTGAGTATCCATGTAAGGGTTACCTGCCAACCTTGATGACTGGATGGAACCCTGCACTTTGGCATGACTAAGTCTCTCTCTCTTTCTAGAAAGCATGTGCTCGGGGTGGACATTTATTTTAGCACTATTCTAAACTAAAAAGAATTAGAAAGGCAATTCTACTCCCTGGCCTGTCACAACACACAGAAAACATTTCCAAATCAAACACTAATGATTTTTATATTAAATCTTGTTCTGAGTTAGCTACACCACTGCTCATTTCTGTTAGGCCAAATCCAGATAATTGAGAGAAGAATGATAAAAAGGAAAATACCATTAACTGAAAAATAAACTTGTCTTAGTATCATTTGTTTACCCTATCCTATTACACAAGCCCTATGTCATACATCACAGTCCCTTCAGTATCAGGTGTACACTCTCTCCGTGCCCTGAAACTTCTCTGCCCAAATCCACCTCGATAAATGATGGAAGCTACAGAGTCAAATCTCTGTCCTGCTCTGCTAGCTAGTCCCTTTGAAAGCAAAGGTACAAACATAATTTTACACAGTAGTAACAAAGGACAGACGCTATGGGATAGATGCTATGTACTTTTATCTGTGTGAATAGCTACCATGCTCCTATTTCCCAGCTCCCTGGACCAGGTGGGTGTCCTTGAGTTTCACACACACATTCTACTTTGCAGTACACCCATGTCTTGCAGAAGATATCTGCCTCCAGCTATCTGTAATTACTTTTTACCTGTTCCAAAGATATTTATGGATTCAAGCAAGATAAATATTCACTTTCTGCCCCTGCTCAGTGGTTTTTTGCAGGATGATCACACTACAGACCACTGAAGGGGGAGGGGCTTTAAGTTGTCTATAAGGCTACCTGCTTTCTCAAGTTTAGCTGCAGGAGTACAGGTCCTTGCAGAGGGGAATGTCAAAAGGATGTTCTAAACAAAGTGAACGACACTCATTTGGAAGAATGCCAATTATTCCTTAAGCTTTGGAAGGACCCTGAGGGCCCAGAGCAGCCAGTCCACAAAGCTAGCCCCACTAACACACCCAAACATCTGGTAATCTAGTGGTTTCCGAGTAAGTGGGAGCCTTGCTAGAATGTTGCCCCTGGGATGCATGCTCTAGGACTGCTTTGTAACAAAGTCCTTTTGGTTCTATAATAACTAAATTCCTTGGATGGAATCCAAAATGGACCTGGCTTATACCAAATTAAACTCTGCCGCATGCAATGCTATAGCAAACTTCCAATATGTATTATATTTACTATGAATTTCAGAAACCAAACAATAATAAGTGACAAGTGTTTATATGGTAAACATTAGCTGCTGCTGCCACAAACAACTCTGGGGTAGGTAGTAAGCTTTTGGATACAATCCTCTGATGTAAACATCTTTCAATAAAAAGTCAATCTAGTGCTGTTAACCACAGGTCAACAAAGGGAGGAACTAGCCAGGTTACCTGTAAGGGGTAAGATTGTTGAGAGGTGGAGGAGTATCACAGGTGTTATATGTTTCCAAGACAGGTACTGGGAGAGAGTTTCTGTCAAAAAGCTTCTGGTCTTGAATAGTAGAGCTTCTGAAGGCCTTCCGGGTGTTGATTCCTTGCAGTGACACTGAGAGAAGATGGAAGGCAGGAGAAAATGGACGACAGGCTATCTGAGCAAACACTGAGTCACACCAGTCTGAGAGGCCTCAGCTGCTGCGTTTCTTGGCTGCGCCTGTCTGCAGCCAGGCTTTTTTTTTCTCCCCCTCTGGGGAAGCCCCACAAGGCTGTCAGCAGCCCAGCCATTTCGCGACTGAACAAAATGAGGCAACACAAAGGTTTACTATGTGGCCAGATCTAGCAGGCCTCTCCTTAGGAGGAATGAATCTTCCAAGTACTTTTATGGTAACAAAATACGATTGGGGGAGGGGGGATTTGAGCAAGAATTGGGGGAATGGGAGAAAGGGAGCGTGTGGGGGTGTGGTAGACCTAAAAAGGTTTCTTTACACCACCCAGGCTTGTGTCATTTCAAAGCAGAACTCCACAGGTCTCTGTGATTTTTTCCCCTCACTTTTTTATAAATCAGGAGAAAAAAATCCTAAGAAACTGCTCAGCAAAGCCTACAAATGCTGAGCTCAGCTTCCTTACCTTCTTCTTCCTTGGGATCCAGCTGAGTGACTTTAACTTGTAGGCGGTCGACCCTCTCAGCGAGGGAGCTTACCCGAGAGGCAAAGGTATTTGCCTGAGTAAAGAGCTCTCCAACAATGTCCTCTGCATATTTACCTGAAAGAACAAAGAAACCAAGACACTAGAGCATAAAAATGACATAAATGGTTAGAAAAACTTGCTACTAAAGATCTTATTCTCCCCTCCCCAATACACACAACCACCCAACCCCTAAGATGGTTTGGGTTACATACAGATGCTTGCTCTTGGAGATAGAAACGCACCCTCCATAGCCTGAGCACTCTGCATTTGTTCTCTAACTCACAGTCTTCTTGGCAAACTGAATAATCATGAACTCAATGCAGGCTGAATAACATCAAAAGGTATAATACAAAAAATTAATCCTGCAAGAGTAGACAATGTGTCTACACATCTGCCTATAGCCCTTAGCCCCTTGCTGCTCTGTAAAAGCACCTTGTAAAATGGTTCCGGAAAACAGACTGGGAGTTACAAGGACCTTGTAGATGTCTACAATTAACATGAAAAATAAGAAATTACATCCTCAATGGAACCTCCAAAGTACATTCAACAACCATGATGAGTTGTGGTATCTTCGAGGGGCCCTGAACTTACCAACAACTCATAGCAGAGACGTATAACTTCTAAGGGGTGAAAAGTTATCTTATGTTCTATAACCTACAACTTTGGAAGTCTTTGCTTTAGGTTATAATCCTTCAAATCTACATCTCAGGGAACAAGTGAAAAGCTGAAATTTTCAAGCCCTCCCTGAAAACCAACATACCAATGTTCTCTTTCCACAGTATCTTATTTTTTAGAAAAAGAAAAGAGTTCCGTACTTTCAACCCTGGTATGCAAGGAGAATTTGCAGCCAAAGAAACCTACCAGCAATTTGACGCTACCTCCATATTGTCATTCCAAGCCACAAAGCACATTCTTGCGAGGAATGAAAAGCGGCACACATGAATAAATATACCATCTGAGTTTCTTACGTGCAAGGTGAAGGTAGGCATAAGTGACAGTGCCCAACCAAAAAAACTACTGAGAACTATTTTAAGTAGGCTCTGATTTTTAGCTTCTAAACTGTATTTGTGCTTAGTCCACACTTGAGGGGAAAAATATCAGTCAAAAGGCCAAAACTGCACCTTCACGGTGAACTGCAGCTCACCTTCCCAGTGTAACCTGGAGAGTAAGGACAAGACCAATCAACAGCATATTCTGAATTGCTGGTAAACTTAGTCAATAAGGGGCGCCTGGGTGGCTCAGTTGGTTAAGCAACTGCCTTCGGCTCAGGTCATGATCCTGGAGTCCCGGGATCGAGTCCCGCATCAGGCTCCCTGTTTGGCAGGGAGTCTGCTTCTCCCTCTGACCCTCCTCCCTCTCATGCTCTCTGTCTCTCATTCTCTCTCTCTCAAATAAATAAAAATAAAAATAAAAAATCTTAAAAAAAAAAAAAACTTAGTCAATAAGGAGTTTCTAATCAGGAAGGAACAAGTCTTTGCATACTGAACAATCTTGTGATTTAAACAACCATGGGAAGCTCTTGGGTTCAAAGAACACAAACTGGCTAACGAAGCTGCATTTATCTGTTCAGCAGGCTGAGGATCCTATCTGATCCCTGTCCATAACTCAGCTAAGTGCCTATAAAAACCATACTGCATCATGTTCACCCAGGTAATGGAAACCTGTGATTGGAAAGCTAAAGCAGATAAACATGCAACATTACGTGTGAAAAATAAACCAGGCTCAAAAATATCTGTTAACCAGGGCACCTGGCTGGTTCAGTTGGTAGAGCATGTGACTTTTGATCTTGGGGTCGTGAAGTTGAGCCCACACTGGGTGTAGGGATTACTAAGAAAGAAAGAAAGAAAGAAAGAAAGAAAGAAAGAAAGAAAGAAAGAAAGAAATCTGTTAGCCGACTAGCTATTCTGGAGGAAAAGAAAAACCTGAATCAACCCACCTTTAAGGCACCAAGAGACTACCCAGGATTTCCTGCTCCTCTGTGAAGGGAGTAGTGGTAGTGCAAGTAGTGGCTGAATGTGACACAGTGATTTTCAAGACAAAATCTTACCCCCAACATATAAACATGCAAACACTGAGAATGCTATCTGAAGAGGGACTGAGGTGGTGGTAAGGTTTCCCCATCGTCACATCATCACATCAGGCCCTGGGTCTACTGAGAACTACAAGATGATACATGGAAGAAGCAGCAGACTTCAATCAGAAAAATCTGGAGTTAATCTCAGTTCTTTCTATTTATATCTGTATACTCTTCAGCAAGTCACAATGTCTCAGCCTCAATTTCCTCATCTGTAAAATGGGGTAACTGTATCAACCTTACCAAACTGTCATAGGTTTAAATGGGCTAAAAATGTTAGGTTGTTACAACGAAATTCTTCCTTATATTGCTCAGCCACATCAGATGACTTTCAAGACTGTGAGTATCTAAATATGCTGTTTTTGGGACGCCTGGGTGGCTCAGATGGTTAAGCGTCTGCCTTCGGCTCAGGTCATGATCCCATGGGATCGAGCCCCACATCGGGCTCTGTGCTCAGCAGGGAGCCTGCTTCTCCCTCTGCCTGCCTGTCTGCCTACTTGTGATCTCTCAAATAAATAAATAAAATCTTTAAAAAAATAAATAAATAAATATGCTGTTTTACACTTACAGGAAATTTAAGATATAATTCCAGTCAGTAATATGATAGTTCCTATTCTTCAAGTACTAAATATTACTCCAATCTCTGAAAACAGAAGTGTGATACCTCTATAGGAGAAAACCAAAGTACCTTGTTCAGAGTTAAATTTCGTTCATTCAGATAACCAAGACAGATCCACTATCACATCAGGACATTCATAATAGTTATCAACCACATTTTGCAAGAGATTCCAAAAGCAGTCTTCAATTTTTTTTTACCCCTTAGCAGAACTGTTCAAATGAAATCTTATGCAGAAGTGAACAGGTAAGGCTGTATTTTACAAATGTGATGCTGCTCTTGCTTGAAGTCTAAGTGAGAGTCTTGGAGGCCCCCAGTGGCATGGCCCCACTACACTCAGAAAACCCAATATCATTGCATGATTTCTTAATTACCCAAGTGAGGGTTCCCTTCTACCGGGTGGTTGGGATACTGATTCAAAAGTGCAGGCTGGCTGGCTGTGCCTGTATTTCCTAAGATATGGCAACCTAATATGTGAAATGCCAATCTCTCTGCACTGCGGGAAAATAAAAATTCTGGATATGCTATTATGGGGCAATCCAAGACTGTAGAATTTTTAGTTTTGTGCTTTATCCATTCCATAATCAGATTTTGTCTACTAGACCAAGCACTTTTGGCTGTAGTACATGAGGCCAAGGTCATGAATGTGAAGCACATACGAGCCTATTCGTGCCCCACTGTCTGCGAAATGAAATTCTAGTCATCTTTCAAGGCCTGGTTCAAATCTAACCTCCTCTATGAAGCATTCCCTAACTCTCCCTATACTCCCATACCATGCACTGACTCCCCATAGAAAGTATTACTTCCTTCCTTGTGTTCTCTATGTACCAACAGCAGGCAATGGTGGAGAGATGATAGGCATGAATCATTCAAAAAACATTTACTGAGCTTCTACTGGGTGCCAGATACTACACAAGATAAACACTGGGGTTTAAGGACAAACAAGACATGATTTCTGCCTTCAGAGAACTTTTAATTTAGTCTAAGAGATACAGATAATTTTCAATATAATGTGGTAGGTAGTAATTACAGGAACGTAATAGGAGCTCAGAGAAGCACCTAGTCCAGCCTGGAGTAGGAGGTCCTTACGCTAGGCCTTGAAGATCAGCTACAAGGATGGTGAGAGTTCTCCAGGCAGGAGGATCAACTGCAAGGGCACGACATGCAAGTATGAGAGACTATGGTCTATCTCAGAAGTACTACGAGTAGTTGATCATTCTTTCTTCCTTCCTTTTTTCCCCTTTTTCCTCCTTTCTCATTAAAAAAAAAAAAGGCCTTTTATTTATTTATTTATTTATTTATTTGACAGAGACACAGTGAGAGAGGGAACACAAGCAGGGGGAGTGGGAGAGGGAGAAGCAGGCCTCCCGCTGAGCAGAGAGCCCGACGCAGGGCTCGATCCCTGGATCCTGGAACCATGACATGAGCCAAAGGCAGACGCCCAACGACTGAGCCACCCAGGCGCCCCAAAAGAAATTCTTTTAAAAAGATTGTAAAATGGGGGCGCCTGGGTGGCTCAGTTGGTTAAGCGACTGCCTTCGGCTCAGGTCATGATCCTGGAGTCCCGGGATCGAGTCCCGCATCGGGCTCCCTGCTCGGCGGGAGTCTGCTTCTCCCTCTGACCCTCCCCCCCTCTCATGTGCTCTCTCTCTCAAATAAATAAATAAAATCTTAAAAAAAAAAAAGATTGTAAAATGGGAGATGGATTGCAAAAAATGAGACTGGAAAGGAAGGCAGGTCTTGAAAAGTCTTGAATGCCAGACCAAGAAACTTACACAATCCCACAGTGAGGAACAGGGGAGATTTTTAACATTTATACTCTTATTTAACAACACTTTTTAGGGGAACCTGGGTGGCTCAGTCGTTGGGCATCTGCCTTGGGCTCAGGTCATGATCCCGGGGTCCTGGGATTGAGCCCCGCATCAGGCTCCCTGCTCAGAGGGAAGCCTGCTTCTCCCTCTCCCACTCCCCCTGCTTGTGTTCCCTCTCTCACTGTGTCTCTCTCTGTCAAATAAATTTAAAAAATCTTTAAAAAACAACAACAAAAAACACCTTTTAGGGACGCCTGGGTGGCTCAGTCGTTAAGCGTCTGCCTCTGGCTCAGGTATGATCCCAGGGTCCTGGGATGGAGCCCCACATCAGGCTCCTTGCTCAGCAGGGAGCCTGCTTCTCCCACTGCCTGCCACTCCCCTTGCTGTGGCTCACAGAGCGCGCACTCTCTCTCCCTCTCTCTGACAAATAAATAAATAAAATCTTTTAAAAAAAAGTAAGTGGGGAGCCTGCTTCTCCCTCTCCCTCTGTTCCTCCCCTCCTCCCTGCTTGTTCTCTCTCTACTCTCTCTCTCAAATTCTCTCAAATAAATAAATAAAATCTTTAAAAAAACTACACACACTTTTTAAATTGCAAAAGTTAATAGATTCAACTTTCAAAAAGTCAAACAATTCAGAATAACAGAAGTAAAAAGTGAGATTTGCGTTTTGAGCAGACCACTCTGGCAGGGATACAAGTTTAAGATTTACAAGATTTTTAGGTTTACAGATTTAAGAGGGTTGATCAGAGAAAGGGAAGCCAGAGGGAGGATAAGGCAATCGTTCAGGTGAAAATCAACGAAGGTCTGAACCAGGGCAGTGTTGGCAGAGACAGAGAGTACAGCATAGAGCTGAGGAATTTTTTGGAAGTCTGACTTTACCTCTTACTGGCTGTTGTCTCTCTAGGCAAGTTACCTTACTTTTCTGAGTCTTCATTTCTTCACCTGAAAAATGGGAATACCACTACCTACCCTCAAAGGATCATCAAGGGGAATAAGTGAGATCATCTATGACAAGATCCTATTAAAACCTGGTGTAAAGTAGGCAATCAACAAATGTGAGACCCCCTCTCAACCTCTCCCCTTAAGAATTATTTATTTCTGTCTCCTCTGGTAGATTATGAGCTCCTGGAGGCAAAGACCATTTCTTATTATCGCTGTATTCCCTCAGCATCTGGCACATAAAACATGTTCAATACATGTTTATTGGATGAATAAAGGGTCAGTTAGCTCCACGACATGAGGAAATCTTGTTTCCATAGGCACAAACCAACCCTGGCCCTCCGATCGACTTCCTCCAGACAGGAGTGGTCTGATCACAAGTGGGAGAGTGAGCAATGACATCCAACACCACCACCCTGGAAAAACACCTGAGAGAGAGCATAACTCCTGCTGAGTGAGAGTAAGAAGCAACATTAGCTAGATGTCCTTTGTCCTATGGAGAAGGAACCAGTGTGTGATTGACTTCTACCCATTTGGCCTTCTCAGGGTGACAGAAGCAGAAACGATGCTTTTAAGAAGCGGTGAGGCTCTCCACCGCCTTCACGCGCTTCCCTGTCAGCTGCACTGCTGTCAGTGCTCCTCTGTGTAAGACCAGCACGGGCAGCGTTTCGTTTCTTCGTGACACCCCGTCCATGTTTCCCTAAGCCCTGGATCAACTGAGATAGTAGGTAAAGGCTTAGGAATCTCAGACCCCATATGTCATTTGGTCACAGAGCTCTGTCTCCTCAGGGCCCTGTTTTAAAGGTAGGGCCTGTTACTACCTGGGGGAAGGCAGGCTTTCCTGATATCCCACTGCCTTCACTAAGGGCAGTGATGCGATAGGAGGGGTGAGTGTCTGAATTAATTCATACCAAGATGCCTTTGCTAAGGAAGATCACTAAAATGGCAATTTGATGGACGTTCTTATGGGAGCTGGAATGGCACTAGACAAATGCAGAGCCTATCCAAGCATCTGCCCTTCCCATACCTCAGCTTCAAACAAAATCAAATAGATTCAGAGGGAAATCCAAACCCATGCATGTACCCCACCCAAGGCAGTCTCATTCATTCTTGCCAATTAAAAAAACAAAAACAAGTATCATCGAGCTGGCTTTCCCTCAGCTCCAAAACAGACTGAGCTAACCCCCATCTTCCTCCTAGAGAAGAATGGCTCCAGCTACACTTTGTGTCATTGTGTGTAAACGCAGCTTGCAAAACTCCCAATACCCTAGAGACTGCAAAAGTAATCTGTACCCTGAACTTGGACCTGGGGGCTTGCAGCACAATTAAATGTCTACCAGGGTAGACAAGTCAGCTAGAATCGCTCTGAGTGCATGTTTGCTTTACTCCGCTTTGGGAAGAAAAGTTGGGGGGAGGGGGTAGATAAAGACTATTGGCACATTTGAGGCTTCAACAAAGTCAGCTACATCGAACAGCTCGTGCAATTACAGGCACATTCCCCAGCCCAAGATACCGCTCTGTGAACCTCCCACTTTACACACAGAGAATTCTGCTCTGTCATTCCATCTGCAGTTTCTGCTGCAGCCCTTCCTGCTACCCTTCCCACAGATTTCTTTTGAAGCAGGTGGAGGGGGAGGTGGAGGGAACCTAGAGGGTAGTGGTAGATGAAGAAAGGGTTGAGGGGAAGAATCTGTACCAAAAAGGAACCTCTCTTTCGGGAAGGGGGGGTGGTTTACATTTTCAAATTACCTAGGGAAGGCAGATGGGGGAGAAATAGGAACACGGGAGGAGAAGGAAACTAAATAAAGAGCACCAACGACCCCTGAGGGCAAAGCACAGGCTCTCTGCGGCACTCACTCAGGCTGCCCAGCTGTCGGATGACATTTGCCAGGGTGATGTTGGTCACGCATTCCAGCTCGCTTCTAACGCTAGGCAACGTCTGACGGCACAGGTGCCTTGGCTCGATGTTCCTCGTTACTAACGGCATGGTGGACCTGCTTCAGGCAATGTTCTGAATGATGAAAAACAACCTAAAAAAGAAATAACAGGAAAGTATTACTCAACCACAAATTCCAGGCACTCTAGGGCTGTGTGAGTCTTTTTTTTCCCTTTTGTCTTGCTCTGATCTAAAACAGCTTTTAAAAAATCTTCTCTCCCCCATCATTTTTTTCTTTTTTAAGCCCCCCCCTCCCCACAATCTTTAAGGTTTGCTATTAGAAGGCTTGCTGGATAAGTTTAGAAATTCTGAACTGGTGACTGCTGGCTGACTTACACAGGCAGCATAAAAACCTAAAAACCTTAAAATAACAACTGTGCTCCAACCAACAAGAGTCTCTAGAGGCAAAGAGGCATGGTCAGAAAACAGTCCATTCAGCAGGCTCTGGATGGTCCAGACGGATCCTATCCTTGGTGTGTCCATAATCAGGACAGATCAGATTCCAGATGATCAATTATAAGGATCAAAAAAGAGCTACTGTCATCCGATAATCTCCACAATGAAATTAAGCTGCCAATAGTGATTCCATTGATCTACATCAGGACATAACTTCTCCAGTTCTTCCCTGATGGATGACTGTTAATGTACAACACTAGCTGCCAGTGTCTATTAACACTAAAGTTTCGTCTGTAAATTGACAGAATTAAAGAATATCAAGGAAAATTTTACATGTTCAATATGTCAAACACGATGCTGAGCAAACTGTGCTATAAGATTCCCTAGTCCTTTCTCTTCTACCCAACAGCTCCCTTTCTCTCTCGCATCCGCATCCGGTTCAACACACCTGGGCCAAAAGGCTCTTGAGACAGCAGGAAGTGTCTGGAGCAGATCCGGAAACCTTCCAGTTACCATTTCTTATCCTGTCAGCTGAGCCCCTTTCCCTAGGAAATCCCCACCACTTCAGGTTCATGCTGAGCTATTGTTTTAGAATTAGATTACCAAATTCCTAGCTTTACAAGGGTAGGAGGAGGTTTTAGTCTCAACAAAATGGGTAGGACTATAGCCGAAGGCACACTGGGCTGGTCCTGTTTCTGTATCCCGTGAAACTAAAGAAATTTCCAACAGCCTAATTGTTTTCATGCTAGGGAAAATGCAAATTCGCTTCAAATGAAAAGGTAAAGCATTGGGCGCCTGGGTGGCTCAGTTGGTTAAGCAACTGCCTTCGGCTCAGGTCATGATCCTGGAGTCCTGGGATCGAGTCCCGCATCGGGCTCCCTGCTTGGCGGGGAGTCTGCTTCTCCCTCTGACCCTCCCCCCTCTCATGTGCTCTCTCTCATTCTCTCTCTCTCAAATAAATAAATAAAATCTTAAAAAAAAAAAAAAAAAAAAGGTAAAGCATAAAGGTAACATACCCACATCCCCAATACTGCAAACTCCTCTTTATATATATATATATATATATAGTTTTAAAAAGCAAAGCAGAGGTTTACTTACATTAAATCTTAAAACACCAGCTCATCATCAAAAAAAGTTGATTGTGAATACAAAATGCTTAAACCAAGCTAAGTATCATAGATCTTAAAAGTGAACCAACATATTGTCTGACCAAAAGAAAAAAAGAAAGCTCTTCAGGCTCAAAAGGGGGAGTAGAACCCTTTGGAACAGACTGCTCCTTGTTATGGACATTCTGATCTACTAAGAGTAAAAATAAAACAGGAAGCCAGCAGCTTGGGGAACAAGATTTCCTGTCACCAACAGCAACAGCCCAAGAACCAAGAGAATCAGCTGTTTGCTCATAACTTTGAACCTCCCTTTAATAGTCACTGTGTGGCAGCTGTGCCTATCTTTGGGGTGCAGAGGTGTTTCCTGAATATTTGTCTACTGTCTAAGGAAATAATTTTCATTCCGTTCCTCTGCTAAGTTTCCCTTTGACTCAACAGGTTTTCTAATCCAAACTCTGGACTTTCCCTTCCAGTCTAACTCCTCTTTACATGATGTAGAGGGTGATCAGGTACTAAGACGCAGCAATCATTAGTAACTCACTGGTGAAGAGTTTATAACAAGAAAGGAGGCAGGAGGTTACAATTGAAGAACCTCACAGGGCTCTGTACACCATCCTCTGGATGCTCTCAGGCTCTCAAATTTCAAGCTTTCTGGAAGAACCAGCAATTCAATGGTGCAGCCAGAGATGATTGAAAACAGTCACTGTAGCTCCTCTATTAGCAATCATTTCAGTATTTGTTCCAGCTTCTCAGAGGAGCTAAAGAAGCCAGATCCCCTTGAAATTCTGTGTTGAATGTGACCACTGACAAGACATTCCAGACGTTCTCTCTGGACACCTAATGGAAACCAGATTCCAGATGGCCAGGTACATGTAGAACTGGGGGCCAGGGCAGGGACGCTTCTAACACCTTGGTACTTTAGCATTTATGCTTTCCCAAGGGCCTTGAGTAAGCAGACACAAATGGAGTCAACTCTATGTCATATGGGTGGGGAACCAAGTTTTTAATAGCAAGGTGGTTTCCTCTTACCAAAAAAGCTAGCTGCCACAACCATCTAGAGAATAATCAAGAAATGACAATATGTAAATATCAAGACAAAACAATTAGAAAAGTAAATCTGCTACTAAACAAAGCCATTTAGGGGCGCTTGGGTGGCTCAGTCAATTAAGCGTCTGCCTTCAGCTCAGGTCATGATCCCCGAAGACCCTGGATTGAGCCTAAGGGCTCCCTGCTCAGCAGGGAGTCTGCTTCTCCCTCTGCCCCTCACCCTACTCGTGCTCTCTCTAATAAGTAACTAAAATCTTTAAAAAAAATAAAAAATTTTAAAAAGCCATTTAGTATGTTTCAGAACCACCAAAGAGAGACAAGATTGCCTGTTATATGGAATTACCTGATTCACTGTTCATTTTCCTTTTGGATAATCAAAGTTAGTTATATTCAGCATAAGAAGTACAGAACTATGCATGATCTGAAACACAACAGTAACTTGACCAAGACAAAAAAAGCCTACATTCCAGTGAAGATAAACTTGGAAATGGGCAAAGACTTCCAAGGCTCTTGAATCAACTCAGCTTCAAGTTGTGGAGTTGAAACATACTTGGGTTAGTACCCGGACTCTAACACCTTACTAGCTATACAATCTTGGGGCAATTTTCCCAATTTAAAATATTTTAACATATATAAAACATCTACTACAGGGCTAAGAGAAAAATATTTGTAGTTCCATGGACCCTAGGAAAAATCTTCCTATAAAATTAATTTTATTCATTGATAAATATTTTTTAAACACTTTTAACTATGGACATATTATGTGGCAGAATGCAATATTCACACAAATTTAAAGATGAAACCCTAAGCTTTTATGACATTTAGTTGGTTTTTTTTTTCCCCTGGAGCTTGCTCCTAGCCAGGCTTCTGGATCTCCTGAAGAACATACATTCTCTCTCCACTCTTTCACACTGAGTTCCTCATCTGATCCACAGAACAAAGAAAATGATTAGAGTGACTATTTTCTCAATTCTCCTCAAGACTGTACATAACTAGCACCATTCCAGATGCATTGGAGAAAAAGTTAATACATTACATACAATGGATGCCTAATGGCATTAGGGCTTAATTCTCTCATGGAAATCCAGTTGAGAAAGGCTCCTCTATCATCAGTAGTCATTTAGTGGAAAATTTGTGGAGTACTGGGTGTTTAGAAACCACTGAATTAAGGAAGTGACATGGTCAAATTTGCATTTTAGACAAATCATTCTAACAGAAGCAAAGATGTTATATTTGGGCAGGAGAAGGCTGGAGGTAAACAGATCAATTGGGACTCTTCACAGGCTAAGAAAAAGACAATAGAAACGGAGAGGCCCACTACAGCCAGCAAATATGAACTGAGAAGCCAGACAGGTTGCAGGGGTGAGTCCACCCCTTCAAGTCCTATTTGCTGCTTTCTCCTGATACTCTGGAGTACAGCTATATTCACAAAGTGATAAAATGTATGTTTATTAAAAGTATCATGAAAAGAGGTAAATGCTAGTGCCAGTGACAGAAGAGAAAGTGAAGAAATCTAAGAAAGTAGTGGTTCTCAGCTGGAAAAAGAAGTTTTGGATCCACGAAAGAGTGAATGACCTCTCTTCATAGAATCAATCAAGTTCTTTTTCAGTTATATTTTACTCTGATTAGGGAAACTATATGCTATAGTGATATCTGATAATTTGGGGATTTGAGGTCTTGTACCTTGGGAGATGTTACACAGGAAAGGAATTAGAACCACTGAGAAGATAAAAGTTACAGGGAAATAGATTTCAATTTAGTTAGTTCCTTTTAATTAGAGCTGTCCTATATTAGAATGGGTTTTCTTCAGAGGTTATGAGTTCCCAGTACAATCCTCTGGATGACCAGCTATCAAGAATGTTGGGGGAGACATTCCCAGATTGTAAGATGTTGATGTTGAGAGGCCAGACTGGATGACTTCTACAATGCCTTCTAAATCAAAGATGATGTAATTCTCACTCTGGGCTTCAGTTTCCTCATCTGCAAAATAAAGGGACTAAGCCAGATGATTTTTAAGAAGTTCTAAAATTCCTAGATTTGCTTCTACCTAAGTTGCCATAACCTCCTCACTGGCCAACATCCAATATCCAACATCCACTGCATTCTGAACACAAGGCCAGTGGCAGGTCTAAGAAATGTAGAGAGGGACAGATTATGGCTATGAATCAAACCCTTCTCCAGATGTAGATCCATCTAGTTACTAGGACCTGTAGGATACAGAATGGTCCAAAGGATGTTCCAGACAGAGTCCTGAGGTTAAGTATATACACCCTGGGAGGCTCCCAGACTGATCTGAGAGTTGGCTCCCCAAGTAAGTCCAAAGGAAAAACTGGCTTTCCAGACATGCAAGCCAGACTCAGCAGCAACCCCATCTTTACTCCTGGCTATTTTCAGCCTAAGGGACTTGAGAATGAGTCTGAGAACAAATAAAAGACTTTAGGCATCCCTCGATAGCCATAGCCTGGCAGTATATAGACCAGTCTAGACTGTCACTACCACGGTGGGATTCATGCTTTGAACTGGAAACTAGATGAGGTGTTCTCTCAGGTCCCTTGCACAGTAAGATTCTACAAGTCTGTAAATTAGAAGTTATCATGAAATATTTATATATCATATGTGGTCAGTGTGAAGTCAAAAGGAGACTTTGAGATCTGCCCTACTTTCTTACAACTCTGATCCCAACACCCTGAGGCAGAAGTGGGGTGAGGTGAGAAAGACTGAGAGGAAGGAAGAAGGTAATGAAGGAAGGCTACATTTGAGGAAAGGCATATTCACCTGTATCCCACTCTGAATTCCTGTCATTACCAGGACAGAAGACAGATGACCGCTCATTCTGGCAGTAATATTTATTACTAGCCGTTTATTATAAATAAATATACAATAGTTCAGTTATAGCCAAGGTCACTGATAACACCTGCAGATTTCTATGGTTGCATCCAAAAGTAAGTATATCTGAGCTATAGCAATAACCATAACAACAGAAATGCTTCTCAAGGCAGTTCCTCTTTGAAACACCCCCCCCAAAATGCTGATCAGCAGTAGCAGGGGATGAGAACATGTGGGGATGTTATATGTGTGGCAATTAGGACTTCTGCTTTCACTTCAGCATTTCCCACTGTTCTATAGTTAACAGCACTTTGGATGGGGGCATATGAGAAGAGCTTTACTTTGTAGACCAGTTTCCTCTATCAAGAGACAAATTTCTTTATGTTAAAGAATATGCATTCTTGGGGCGCCTGGGTGGCTCAGTTGGTTAAGCGACTGCCTTCGGCTCAGGTCATGATCCTGGAGTCCCTGGATCGAGTCCCGCATCGGCCTCCCTGCTCGGCAGGGAGTCTGCTTCTCCCTCTGACCCTCCCCCCTCTCATGCGCTCTCTCTCTCTCATTCTCTCTGTCTCAAATAAATAAATAAATAAAATCTTAAAAAAAAAAAAAAAAAAAAAAAAGAATATGCATTCCACAGGGGTTTAAAAATTTCAATTGAAAAGTCAAATAATAATTTTATTTCAAAATAACAGACAATACACAGGCTTACTGTAATCTAAATCTGTCTACTAAAATGTTTAAAGAAGTATGAATTTACTGTTGCATACAGCAGTCCTCACTACCTTGCAGCAACCACAAGGAAGAACGCCTCATTATAGACGTAAGCACCCACCCACTTCCTGTTGAAATACAGGGTGAGGCTGAACCTACAAATATAACTAGACTCACTCCAAACACAAGGAATTACAAATCAGTTTAGGTCACTAGAGTAATGTCTAAAAGAGCGAGACAGAAATGGAACTCCTACAGTGGACAAAGAACCAAAAAAAGCTTATTTGTGATCTAAAACCAGGAGAAATTTCCAATTTCCTAAAGTAATGACAATGGCTATGAACCTACATTCAATAAATCTAAGGCTCCTTCTTGTCTTGATTTGGTTTGGGGAAAGTGGCCCAGGAAACAGTACTACTGAATTACAGTATCTTATTCCTTGAGCACACTGTACATCTATCAAGAACCACTCACACTTGGTAATTCCGTAACATTCTATTACCTTTTGGGGGCAATACCACCTTTTGTTCTTACCTTTATTACTCTTTAGGCTCTAATCATAGCTTTGCTCTTAAAGCTAAAACTGGGGGATCACTTTAGCCTCTAAAATTGGTTTTTTCTAGATCAACTATTCCATAGAAGACCACCTCTTAAATGGCCAAAATGAGGTTCTTTTTCAGTGTGATCGTCTGGTTGTCCAAAGAAAATACATTTGAATAGCAGAGTTGGAAACCTGGATTCTAGTTCTTAATCTAATGATGACTGGCAAATGGGGAAAAAATTTCAATTCATTCTTCTAGTTCAGCTTTGGGCTGCACTAAAAAAATGCTCAAAAGATGTTTATTAAACTAAAATTTTGAAAATAAACTGTAATTCTGTTTGCAAAGTATTCTGATCTCTAAATAAAAGGTTTATTCACATAAAAAAAATTTTTTTTTTCAAGATTTTATTTATTTATTTGACAGAGACACAGCGAGAGAGGGAACACAAGCAGGGGGAGTGGGAGAAGGAGAAGCAGGCTTCCTGGCAAGCAGGGAGCCCGATGAGGGGCTCGATCCCAGGACCCTGGGATCATGACCTGAGCCGAAGGCAGACGCTTAACGACTGAGCCACCCAGGCACCCCCACATAAAATATTTCTTCTATCTCTACCCTGGCCCAAGTTCCCTGTTGTAACCACTTAAAATACACAGGATCTACAATGTTATCACTGATGACTTCCAGTCACAAACACAAAGTTCATTTCACATTCCCAATCTAATGCCAATTTCTAGCAATACCCAATTCATCAAAATGCAATGGCTTGAAATACTCCAAACTATCCATCTAAATGGGCTTACTTTTACGGATTGAATACATATAAATTTTGAATGATTTTACTCAGAAACGGAGAAGTCTTACCCCTGGTATTTGTGGGTACTCAAGTACCAGATTTCTTTCAGCTATAGTCATTAATTCAGCATTAAAGTCACACAGGAGTTTAACTAGAATTTAAATAAAAAATTGGAAAGAAAAAAAAAATCACACAAGTTTAACAAGAAAAACAACTAAGCTGCTCTGAAAAACAAACACGAACACACAAAAGTATCAAACCTCTACAAATCAATTCATTTAGAGCCAAGATTACTAGAAATATGCCAATACCTGACACAAGCCCTAATAAAGTATCCTTCATTTATAAAAGCTTCCTTTTTAATTTATCACCAAAGACAGAGTGATCTCTAAGGGTACTTGGTTAACAGTAGGTAGGTTAAGGGTCTGCCTTCGGCTCGGGTCATGGTCCCAGGGCCCTGGGGCCAAGCCCCACGTCGGGCTCCCTGCTCGGTGGGGAGCCTGCTTCTCCCTCTCCCTCTGCCTGCCCCTCACCCTGCTGGTGCATGCTCCCTCTCTCCCTCAAATAAAGAAAATCTTAAAAAACAAGAAACAAAAACAAAAAAAAACCCCATTCCTCTCCAAATACCTGTGCTTGTGCTACATATGGGAACCCACTGCTGGTTTTTACGGAAGAATATCTAATCCCACTTTACTACCTTACTCAAAGGCAAAGAGGATGGGGCTAAGTGGAACCTTCTTTTTTTTTTTTTTTTTTTAAAGATTTTATTTATTTATTTGAGAGAGAGAATGAGAGACAGAGAGCATGAGAGGGAGGAAGGTCAGAGGGAGAAGCAGACTCCCTGCCGAGCAGGGAGCCCGATGCGGGACTCGATCCCGGGACTCCAGGATCATGACCTGAGCCGAAGGCAGTCGCTTAACCAACTGAGCCACCCAGGCGCCCCATAAGTGGAACCTTTCTTTCCTGGTTCTTGCAAGTAGCGGTGAGTACTGTACTAGGTTAAGATCCCTACAGACAAGTCACTGGAGCAAGCACTGATTAGATACAGAGGCACGTTTGAACAAGAGGGAGGAAGGAGATATTCAGAGCTGAATCACGTATCAGACACTGAGTCTTTCATCCTGCCAGCTGTCTAACCATTCATTTATTTTTATTTTTTTTTAATTTTATTTTTAAGTAATTTCTACACCCAGCGTGGGGCTCGAACTCACAACCCTGAGATCAAGAGTTGCATGTTCTTCCGACTAAGTCAGCCAGGCACCCCTAACTCTTCATTTTAATCTCTATGATGCCTCACTTCGTATTTCAAGCTTCTCTCTG
Organism: Neomonachus schauinslandi; assembly: GCF_002201575.2. Classification (NCBI taxonomy): domain Eukaryota; kingdom Metazoa; phylum Chordata; class Mammalia; order Carnivora; family Phocidae; genus Neomonachus; species Neomonachus schauinslandi. The sequence continues at coordinate 20,081,035 of NC_058406.1, forward strand.
GGGTAACTGCTCCCTCTCTGGGATGGAAAGGCCAAAAAAGAAACTGACTTTACACAACTGAGAAAGGCCAGGGGAAAAAAGGTTGCAGAGCAACAACAAAAAAGGAGATTCAGCAAAATGTTTTGCTGACAGCTCAGAGCAACATACAAACACACCGTGTGGTCATGGAGCAGGCAGAAGCAGCAGTCCTGGATGGGACTGTTAATACACCAGTGTAAGGAGAGAGACCTAGCCATCACAACCGCATCTGAACACCAGGGAGTGGAATTATGGAGCAAACTGCCATGCAATTCCATATCAACTGTTCTATTCTGCCAGCTGTAACAGGAATTCATTCCTGAAAAAGTGTCACACACTCATCTGTCACTAAGGGTCAAGCTGCCAGCAACTGACTGAGAGTCAGCAGCAAAGGGCAGCTGTACATCTACTTCCTCTCACAAGGTCTATTCACCACTCAAAAGATGGGATTTATAAGGAAAAGTCCTTGAGCAGAGGGAAAGTAAGTACCCATTCTTTTCTTTCTACCCTCAGTTTACTAGGCAGTTACCAAAACCCTCAAAATCTAATTAGCAGTGGTGTAGAACAGCAAGAGCATGGACAGCACGACACAGAGGAATGGGTTTCAACTTACTACTGCCGATTTTAGCTTTGGGACCTTGGCAAGCCGTGAAATCTGTTTCCTAATCTGTTATAGTATAATGATGCCTAGTTTGTAAGATTGCTGTGAAGAAAAATGAAATAATGCACGTATGAAATGCTTAACACAGTGCATGGCACAAAAATAATTATAATAATAGTCATAGTGATGGGCGCCTGGCTGACTCGGTCGGTAGAGCATGTGACTCTTGATCCTGGGGCCATGAATTCAAACCCCACATTGGACATACAGCTTACTTAAAAAAAAAAAAAAAAGTTGTAGTGATTATTGTAGTAGTAGTTATAGTAGTAGTAGTGGAAGTACTAGTTCTACACATATCTAGCATTTAACTATGTGCAAGGCACTGTTCTAAATGTTTTTATATGTGGTTCTCTCAACCATTAAACAAAACTATTAATAAGTTTCAGGTTGTATTAATGGTTAATTATGGTACCCTTATCAATCAATGAATATTTATCAAGTAGACACTAAAAGACACAAAGAAGTATAAATCTGTCCCTTGACTCCAAGAGCTTATAATTTAATTGAGGAGACATAAAACCACAGTTAAGTAACAATACAGCAAATAAATAGAAGTTCAGTTATCAAATGAATGATGCAGTCAATGATGACAACAGAAAGGACGAAAAGATCACTGTGAACCGAAGGGACTGAACAGACTTCCTGGAATAAAGATCTGGGCAGGATTTGGATATAACAAAGAGCGGTACACTTATCACGATGAATCCTGAGTAATGTACAGAATTGCTGAATTGCTATATTATACACCTGAAACTAATAAAACACTGTATGTTAACTATACTAGAATTAAAATTAAAAACTTAATTTAAAAAATACGTCTAGGGGCATCTGGCTGGCTCAGTTGGGAGAACATGCGACTCTTGATCTTGGGGTTGTGAGTTCTAGCATTGTTGTCTTGGTTTCAAAAGGGTTGGACTTTATCCTGGTAGGCAGTTAAATTACTTTTGGTTCAGTTTGGTACCTGTGAGGCTTGTTTTTAAGCTCTGTTACGGTGGCTCTAGAGTACCTATACTCTATGGATATTTTAGCCCCAGGGCAAAGATGTGGCCCCTCTGCGATCAATACTGGATGCTCTCGGTGAGCACCACGGGCTTTCCACTCTTGCTGGTAGGAACTCAAACACCTCCCTGATCTGGGAACCAGTTAGCTCACATCTTCCTGGTCACTCTTTCCCCAGTCGCCCTCAGTGTGACCCCAGTCATGTGTGTGGTCAGCAAAGATTCAAGGGGACTCTGAGATTTCTAGGTAGTTCTTCTTTATCTCTTCCCCCTTTCCAGAACTCACCCACAGAGCTTTCAGTTGCCTCAGCTTCCCTTGAACTATAATCTGTCTCTTCAGTTCAGCAAGACCAGTGTGCTCTGCTTGGAATCCCCCTCCCTGCTCCATGGTTAGAAGAGACATCTAGAGAGAAAGCCAGGGTAATCACAGGGCCCGCCTCCTTTATTTTCCTTCTCACAGGGATCACAGCCCTGTGCTTCCTGTTTAGGTCAGGGTTGATTTCCACTGTACTTTTGCAAGTCCCTCAATAATAAAGAAATATTATAAAATTCTTAAAGTCAGATTAATTTCAATTTATTTTCAAGTATATACTATGGAGTACTTTTAGGAACAACAGGAAAAAGTAGGTATCCTGAAATCAAACAAACAAAAAAGCACTGCGAACAGGTAGAATACCATCACTATAAGCATATAACATATTTGAATAACATATTTAATTAATTTTTTGAATGATCAGAATTGAGAACAATGACAGAAAGTTCTTCTTTTCTTAAAGCTACTACTCATATAGGTACCTACCACCTTCAAAAATCAATATATGTTGGTGAACCCAGATGCATGTTCCGGCAAGGGATTCAAGATTTCCTGAGCCACTAGTTATATGATTTTGTGCTGATTAATCTCTCTGAGCCTCGTCTGTACAATGGGAAAAATAAAACCTACCTCATACAATGGTCCTAAAGAGAAAATAAGATAATGTATGTACACCTTCTAGAGGGATGTCTAACACCCAATAGGTACTCAGTAACTGACAGCTCTCATTACTATTAATTCAAAGCAATGCTGAGTTTGTTTGGACTCACCTCCTAGTGGTAATGAAATAATTTAAGGACAGCAGGTCAGACTGAACAGCACTGAATACTACACAAAGGGCTCTCCTAATTGGTCCTCTTTTCTTCGGTCTCAGTGGAAGCCAAGTAGTAGGTGGGTCTTTTACCTTCTGAGACAGGCTCTCTGGGAGTGTGGAGACAAATGCTGGGAAAGAAATGGATGGCCTCTGCTTATATTATACCAATTTTAAAGATTAAGATATAGGGTATCAGTCTTCCAAATCGTAGTCAAGAATCAATTCAGTATTTTCACTTTACGTACTTTGAAAGAAAAACAGTCTCAAAGGGACCATTATCTGGATTTTGGCATTTCTTAAAAAAAAAATCCTTTCATCTTAAAGGCCCAAGGCAAATGTCACCACTTCTAAGAAGCCTTCCTTGACTCTTCTAGTCTGAAGTCATTTCACCCTTTCCAAAAGCGCCAAAGAGGTATTAGGAACCTCTTTCATGGCAGTCACTACATTCTATTTTATAGTACTGATTTTTAGAGTATACAATTCTTTGAGTACAGGAATGGAAAAAACAAAATATCTTGAAACCTAACAGAAGTAGTAGTAACAACAGCAGCTAAGGGTGGGATTCTTAAAACTTCTTTGTATTATTATAGTGTCTGCTCAATAAATGTTTGCTGAATTCCTAAAACATGCCCAGTATTTATTCACATTTTCTTATATACCTCTAATCCTCAAAACAGTATTGTAAGGTAAGTATTAGTGTTCTGATTTTACAGGGGAGAGAACTAAAACTAAGAGCAATTTTGTAACTTTATCAAAATCACACAGTCAGCTTTTATCTTTTTTTTTTTTCAAAAAATTTTAAAAGGTTTTATTTATTTATTTGACAGACAGAGATAGCGAGAGCAGGAACACAAGCAGGGGGAGTGGGAGAGGGAGAAGCAGGCCTCCCACCGAGCAGGGAGCCCGATGCGGGGCTCGATCCCAGGACCCTGGGATCATGACCTGAGCCGAAGGCAGACGCCTAACGACTGAGCCACCCAGGCGCCCCACACAGTCAGCTTTTAAACCCAGGTCCATCCATGTCAAAAGTTTATGCCTTTGCCATGACACCACACTGACTCTTCACAAAACACCCAAATCAAGAAGTTAGATAAATATGCTCAGATTTCTCATTTTCATACACAAGTGCCACCAAACCCAGACTAGTTTCTTCTCCCTTGAAAAAAAGACTGCATGCTAACACAAGAAAGCCTTCCTGACATATTTACCCTAGAACTGAAATGGTGTTAATGAGGATAACACACTGCTTTCTCCCTCTCTAGACCCAATTTTAGCCAGCTGCTCAGGGGCTTCACATCTTTCACTTTAAACAACATAAACACTGGCTCATTTAAAGCGCCAGCCTCAGATAACATGCTTAGATGCTACTGTCTTTCAAACAAACTCCTGTTTTCAAACAGCCAGGCATTTGGGGTTCCGTCACTTCTGACAAGTTACTTTTATCTATGGGGTCCCTGAAAATCACTTTAAGTTTCATTCTCTGTGCACTGTTTGGCTCATCAACTCTTGTCATCAGGGACTTTTTTTTTTTTTTTTTTAAGCACCTAATCTTTTATCTTCTTTTACAAAATGAACCAAAACACATTCCTATGGGTAATTCCTAAACTGTGTATGTATACTTTAAAATAATATTCTTCTGACTCTTTTCCCAAAAAAACATAGTTGTTTTCCCTTTTTAGCCCAAGTAATTATATCAGAAGTTAGTTTTCCCCATCTCTTTTTGCATATGGGCAATACTGAAAAGATAAGTCTTTTTTAATTATTAAATGTAAATAGCTCATTAAATATAATCCAATTACTTTAATTGTAAAAAGGAAGTAATTACAATATGTACATGTATTCTTGCCTAGTAGATTTAATATCTTAATCTTTTCAGCGTTAATATTTTAAATTAACCTTTGACATTAGAAAATGCAAGAAACCGATGTCTCTTTTAAAAAGTATATTTAGAGGGGCGCCTGGGTGGCTCAGTCGTTGGGCGTCTGCCCTCGGCTCGGGTCATGATCCCGGAGTCCTGGGATTGAGCCCCGCGTTGGGCTCTCTGCTCGGTGGGGGGCCTGCTTCTCCCTCTCCCGCTCCCCCTGCTTGTGTTCCCTCTCTCGCTGTGTCTCTCTCTGTCAAATAGATAAATAAAATATTTAAAAAAATAAAAAATATATTTATAGGGGCACCTGGGTGGCTCAGTCCTTAAGTGTCTGCCTTCGGCTCAAGTCATGATCCCAGGGTCCTGGGATCAAGCCCCGCATCGGGCTCCCTGCTCGGCGGGAAGCCTGCTTCTCCCTCTCCCACTCCCTCTGCTTGTGTTCCCTCTCTCGCTGTGTCTCTCTCTGTCAAATAAATAAATAAAATCTTTAAAATAAATAAAATAAATTTAAAATTATAAATATACTTATATAAAGCTGTACTTTATGGCCCTTTGTTGTGATTTCACCTACAAACAATTTAAGTGAGAATAGCCCCACTCCACAGAGAGGGGTAATTAAATACCACCTGCCCTAACTGAACTGGTATTTCTTATCTGTCATAAATCATGTTAAAGGGTCTGTTTCTAGTGCCTTCTGGGACAAAAAGCCAAGAGATGAATTCTGTGGCATTCCAATAATCACAGAAGCTTTACTTAGAAAGACAATTCCAAGCCAGAATTTGTCAGAAGCATGTCTTTGGGTATTGTAGCCTAAATTTTCCATTACCTAATTTATATTCTGTTACTACCATCTTAGCTCCCTAAGACCACCCCAAGCATTCTCCTTGCTCTCTGGTCTCTAGCCCTTCAAGTTTGCTGTTACATTTTCCCTCAGCAGCCATCTGGTTCTTTGGTTTTTACTCTTTTTTGGTGACCAAGGGCAAATAAATTGCAAAGCTAAATCTCTATGAACTGCTTTGAAAATGGGCTCTGCCACGGTCTGTGCACTGAAAAACTTCTATTAAAATGGAGAGAAAAGGCTTACACAGATGAGGAATTAAGAAGATTGTACTTTGTTTGTCTACATCCTACCAAAATCTATCACTGAGTGTTGTTGTTTTTTAGAGAGACAGAGAGAGGGCACGCACATGGGGTGTCGGAGGCAGAGGGAGAGGGAGAGAGAATCCCAAGCAGGCTCCACGCTCAGCACCGAGTCCAACGTGGGCTCAATCTCACGATCCTGAGATTATGACCTGAGTTGCAATCAAGAGTCGGTTACCTAACCTACTGAGCCACTCAGGTGACCCTAAATATATATTCATATCTTAAAACAACACTTATTGAGGGGCTCAATAAGTGCTCTCTCTCTCAAAAAAAATAAAATAAAATAAAAAGATATGTATATTTAGAAAAAATAAACTTTAGATTAACACAGAACTTTTCTAAACTTTAGAAACAGCAAGAACTATATATTTATGTTTTACAGGTTAACAACCAGGGCCATGTTTATACAGCACTTTCCCTCCAAAGGAAGAGCTCCATTTAAAGTACTAAGGAGCAGGGTGCCTGCTTGGCTCAGTCAGTAGAGCATGAGACTCTTGATTTCAGGCTGTAAGTTCAAGCCCCACGTTGGGTGTAGAGATTACTTAAAAAAAAAAAAAAAAATCAAGTACTAAGAAGCATTATGTGTTTTCAGCAACTCTCAAGGATTTCACTGAAATAGATTTTCCTGGGGCGACTGGGTGGCTCAGTCGTTAAGCGTCTGCCTTTGTCTCAGGTCATGATCCCGGGGTCCTGGGATCAAGTCCTGCATCAGGCTCCCTGCTCAGCGGGAAGCCTGCTTCTCCCTCTCCCACTTCCCCTGCTTGTCCCTCTCTCGATGTGTCTCTGTCAAATAAATAAATAAATAAATAAAAATCTAAAAAAAAAAGAGAGAGAGAGAAAGAAATAGATTTTCCTGTTCAGACCCTGTATTAATGAACCAAAAATGCAGCTCTGCCTCACGGATACCACTTCCCAAAACAAATTAATGAAATGGAGGAGGGTGACTATTACTAACTCCTTTGGTCATTCGGACTGTAGCCACGTTGGAGCGGTTCCTGACTACATAAGGCTGACTTCTGCTGTCATCCAGGCTAACTATGGAAAGCTACTTTACGGTCTGAAAGGATAGTGACATGGGTCACTGTGGGTACCTTCATCTCCGAACACTGTAATGGATTCTGAACAGTTACCAAAGGTTAGCAGAAGGAATGGAGATGGTATCTGATGATGATCACAGTCCTCCAGAAGGACAGCACCATTAAAAGACAACAAGTAATTTCACAGGTAAAAGGTGTACCAGCAGCTAAAACTTAGCCCCTTTCAGGATTTAAATGATTCCAGTTTCATCTCGGTAACACTGGTATTTTTGTACAAAATATATCTTATTAGGCCAGCACTTCAAAGTTAAAAAGGTGTCTTTAAATGCCTGCTGACCTAAAATTGCCATGTTCCATGCTTTAAAGGGATTGATTTTTCTGGAAAAGGACAATAAGATGCCAAATTCTGTTCAATGGAGATCAGAATACTATTTGGTAAACCTATTCTGCACCTGTGGAAGCAAAAGAATAAGACTGGCTCACACACCCGAGGGAGGATGGTATTTATCTGGGCTCTCCCTATGACCTCTTTGGCAGCAAATGTAAGAAAGTCCTTTTTTGAGGCTAAGGGGCGGGCCCAGGACTTTCAACTACCCATTCAAGCAGGGTTACGATTCCCCTCCTCCATAATTAAGTTCTCTTTCCTACTCTCCATGCATGCATGAATTGCAGTGACATTGACATGGGGGCCTGACATTAGTCTTTGAAGGTCATTTAAATCCTCCTACTTCCAAGCTGCCTTAAAAGGAATGCGTCATCTATTCCACAATGCCTGAGTGTGGGGTTTGACTAGATGGTACCTAAAGTGAACTCATCTAAAGCATAAAAAGAAAGAGGGCTCCAAATTCAGGTATCATAAAAAGAACAAATCAAAGTAATAAAACATAATAAAACTCAGTTGCTCAAGAGACAACAGTAAGAGAAACACTAAACATTTAACACTGGATGAATGAAAACACTTCTACTGATAATTCCTTTTATTTAGGAAAGTAGAAAAGGTCAGTCACAATACGGTCCCTTTATATGGCTCCAGTCTCCTCTCCTATTACATCTTCATATATAATACCCTTCCCTGAAGTCCCATAGACCCTCCCATGACTCCCTACTGCATCATGTTCTCTCCCTTGCCTCCATACTTTTGCTCAAGTGTGACCACCCACCACGCCCTCAACAACTTCTAAGGTCTTCCAAAATGGAGTTCAAGTGAAATGTCTCTTGACATGCCTTGCCCCAAAGGAGCTTGATGCTTCTCCCCACATACTCTTTAAACTTCCATAACACCCTGTGCATGCCTATCCACACCAAACTGCACTAAAATGACTGATTTTCTTACTTGCTCTCCCACTAGATTGTGAGTTCCTTAAGGCTGGTGATCAATCATGTCTAATCCTAGTGCCCACCACCATGCTAGGCACAGAGAGAATGCTCAATAAATATTAACCAAATGAATGAAGTTAGCGGCTCTTGTGCTCTGGCCCTCATGAAGGTGAGGATAGGGAAGGTATCTGGACTTCCAGTCTTAGAGTACTGCTTTCTGAGGGAAGAGAACCCAATTTGAATAGCCCAAGTTCAACCTCTGTTTTAGAATTAAGATTCCTAGTAGCTCACCAGAGATCACAAGACAGGATCTACATATACTCTTTTTTTTTTTTTTTTTAAGATTTTATTTATTTATTTGACAGAGAGAGACACAGCGAGAGAGGGAACACAAGCAGAGGGAGAGGGTGAAGCAGGCTTCCCGCCGAGCAGGGAGCCTGATGCGGGGCTCGATCCCAGGACCCTGGGATCATGACCTGAGCTGAAGGCAGACGCTTAACGACTGAGCCACCCAGGCGCCCCCTACATACACTCTTGTAGGAAATGACCTGTGGTCTAATCTGGTACAGAGCAGAGTGAGACACTAAAAATTAAAAACCGGGGCACCTGGGTGGCTCAAGTCAGTTGAGCGTCTGGCCTTCGGCTCAGGTCGTGATTCCAGAGTCCTGGATGGAGACCTGAGTCATTGGGCTCCCTGCTCAGCAGGGAGTCTGCCTCTCCCTCTGCTCCTTCCCCCACTTGTGCATGCTCTCTTTCTCTCTCTCGAATAAATAAAATCTTAAAAAATTAAAATTAAAAACCAAGGAAAAAAATAATAAAAATTTTTAAAAATTAAAAACAAGGTCACCCCAACCAACATGAGTTATCTGCCACCTCCCTTTTATTCATGTACCTCAAAGCTCTTACCTTCTAATGTAAAGAGAGAAAAATGATAAGAGTTATCAGCCAAAGGAGACACACTTCTAAAAAGGCTAAGGAAGGTCAAAATAGGTAAGTCATGAAAATCAGCACATATCCAGGCTTGAAAGAAATCCAGGCTGTCATTAAAATCTCCAGGCATGTGGCCTAAAACGTTAATAAGCCTCTGAAACTTTCCTTTCCCCACCAAATCAGCTTCTTGCTCCCCTCAATACTTTGTCCCCACCAACTCACCCATCCACTAGCCTTCCTTTCTTTCTTTTCTCCCTTCCTGCCTTTATAAATACAGATAGAGCTGATGAGAATCTGGCAGACAAATGACAACTTCTAACTATATGTGAGATCTGTATAAAATGATATCCACTTATTTTTTCCTCCCTCCCTCCCCTCCCCTTCCTCCCTTCCTTCCATGAACCTTATATACCAGGCACTGTGCCACACACTGGGGATAAATTCAACAATGCCCCTGCCCTCATGAAGCTTGAAAGCTACTGAAGGGGACAAAAATATTCTGTGATAAGTGTGACTATAAACGTTAAGTTCAAGGTTTTAATGGAGGCATCCAGCTCAGACTGGGGGAGGCTGAGAGCAGAGAAAGTCATTAAGAAAGGGTATCTTTATTTAAAAAAAAAAAGGGGGGGGGTGTCTTAAAGGACAAAAAATTTAGTTAAGAGAAGTTGCAGATGGAGGCAGCAGTGTGTGCAGAGGCAAACAATGTTCCAAGAACAGCAAATAGCTTAGTGTGGCTGAAGTACAAGGAATCATGAGTGATGAAGCTAATAAGGCAGACGGAAGCCGAGGCACAGAGAGCCTTGCATGCTGCACTAACAGCACTTGGAGTGTGCCATAGGCTATTGGGAACTATTTAAGATTGAGGCCAGGGAGTGACATGATCGGATTTGCATTTAGAAAGCTCTCTCTGGCAGCAGTGTGGAGAACATACTGCATGAAGGGGTGAAAGACTGAGGCAGTAATCCAAGTGGAAGCACTTCTAATTGATCGACAGAATCTACATAATGGGAGAGTTGCAACATAAAGTGACAGAGAGTGCTCTGTACACAGTTTGAGACCAGGATGTCACTGATAAGCTTTCCCTCTTGAACAATTAAATTACTTAATCTCTCTGGGCCTCAGTCTTTACATTCTGAAAAATTTGTTTGTGAAAGTATTACTAGGGGGAATACGAGACTAGGTCCAATATCAACAACCTTACCTTAATGCTTTAAAATTTACAGACACAAAAATTAAAAAAAAAAAAAAACCACATGTAAGGTATAAAGAATCATGATGGGGCGCTTGGTTGGCTCAGTCTGAGCATGTGACTTGATCTCAGGGTCGCGGAGTTCAAGCCCCACGTTGGGTACAGAGATTACTTAAATAAACAAGCAAACAAAAAAAAAATCATAATATAGCAAATATCAGTGTACCTACCGCCTAGTTTAAGAATGTCATCATTAGCTTTAAAGTCCCCTGCATGACTCTCCCCAAATCTATATCCTTCCCTTTCACTCTGATAACACTATCCAGAAATGAGGACCATTCCCTCATTTTTCTTTATAGTTTTATCATATCTGTATCTCTAAACATAGAGTAGTTTCCCATGTTTCTGAACTTTACGTGAATCTAACGTACATTCTTTTATAATCTTTCAGTCTATCTGTTGAAATTCATTCATGCTGCTATGGCTGCAATTTAGTCATTTCCACTGTTATATGGTATTCTATTGTATGGCTATACCATGATTTATTTATCCAATCTAAACATGATAGATACTGGGATTTCTCCCAGTTTGGAATTTTTGCATTTTTGCTATCACCAACAGTGTTGCTATGGACATTTTTGTACATGTCTCCAGGTACATATGTGTAAGAGTTTTTTTTTTTTTTTTAAGATTTTATTTATTTATTTATCAGAGAGAAAGAGCACAAGCAGGGGGAGCGGGGGAGCAGCAGGCAGAGGGAGAAGCAGGCTCCTCGCTGAGCAGGGAGCCCGATGTGGGACTCGATCCCAGGATCTCTGGATCATGACCCGAGCCAAAGGCAGATGCCCAACCGAATGAGCCACCCAGGCATCCCTGTGTAAGAGTTCTTAAGGGCAGACACCTAGGAGTGGAATTGCTGGGTCATGGGGTATGTAAGTCTTCAATTTTTGAGATAATGCCAAATTGTTTTCCAAAATGGTTTACACTTCTGCTTGCCAGGTTCTGGTTGCTTCATATCCTTGCCAACATCTTTTGTCAGACTTTAATTTTTGCCAATCCGATGGACATAAAAGAGTGCATCATTGTAGTTTTATTTTTGTTTTGTTTTTGAAGATTTTATTTATTTGACAGAGAGAGCGAGAGAGCACAAGCAGGGGGGACAGTAGAGGGAGAGGGAGAAACAGGCTCCCTCCCAAGGGAGCCCGATGAGGAGCTCGATCCCAGGGCCCTGGATCATGACCTGAGCCGAAGGCAGACGCCCAATGACTGAGCCACCCAGGTGCCCCCCGAATTCAGATGCTTAACCATCTGAGCCACCCAGGCGCCCCTGTATCATTGTAGTTTTAATTTGCATTTCCCTGATGACTGCTAATGAAGCTGAGCATTCCTGACCCTTTTGGTAGGAAGGAGCTACTTTTTATTTTTCCAAAACACCGAGCTCAAATACCATCTCTGAAAGCCTAGAACAGCTACAGGTCATTCAGAATGCTGCCTCCCAGTAATTAAACCAGATAAAGACTGGTCTCCTTCAGCACTAAGGTAAAACTGTATAACCAAATCTCAGCCTTACTGACTAACACCTGACACAGAGAAAAACCTGGAATTTTTCCTCTGAGAATTGAAGGTGAGTTAAGGATTTTAGAAGGACTGAGACTAATGGGTTGCCTGGGTGGCTCAGTTAGTTAAGCGGCTGCCTTCAGCTCAGTTCATGGTCCCAGGGTCCTGGAATCGAGCCCCACGTTGTACTCCCTGCTCAACGGAGAGTCTGCTTCTCCCTCTCCCTCTGTCCCTCCCCTGCTCATGGTCTCTCTTTCTCTCAAATAAAAATCTTAAAAAAAGAAGAAGAAGAAGGACTGAGACAGAAACCCTTCAGTATCTGACATCAACATACTTCTTTAGCCTCCTTTATGGCCACAGCTTTCCAGTGCACTTACACTTCAGCCAATGCTCACCACGGAGTCCCTCCTGTACTCTCATGCCTCTGTGATCATTCAAGACATTTCCTGCTTCCTGGAATACCCACCTTTTATCTGTTTTGGGTTTTTTTTTCCCTCTGCTTCTTGAAATGTTATTAATCCTTCCCTATCCAGTTCAAATGAATTGCTTCCACAAAGCCACTGTGACCCTGTTCCCTAGAAAGAATTAATCAAGCCCTCGTCTGCTTGACAGCACTCTATTACTCTATTGCAGCATCCAGCCCACATTACAGTTTTAACAGGGATGGACTGTGAGCTCTCTGAGGGAAGGTACCATCTTTTAAATCCCAAGGTGCTGAGCAGCACTCCTGTCCCCCATCAATCCCTCACAAAATACTGGATAAGTGGATAGAAAGATGAGCAGAATCTGCAGAGGAAATAAGTCTCTAAACAATGGGAAAGTCCTTTCTGACTCTTGCTGACTATGAAGAAGAAATGAGAGAAAAGGCAAGAGAGAAGAAAAGAAGTGGGAGCTAATGAAGAGTAACTTGGACAACTAGGTCCCTTTAATAAAGATCCATGTCAGGAAGGCCAAGAAATGAAAATGTAAACTATGCAATCACCTTCTTAATGGGGGTTTCCAATAGCATGGAAAAGTGGAATTTATAACTGATTCTAAAACCTTAGGCTGGAAACAGACTCTTTTTTAAAAAAAAAAAGATTTATTTATTTGACAGAGAGAGACACAGCGAGAGAGGGAACACAAGCAGGGGGAGTGGGAGAGGGAGAAGCAGGCTTCCCGCTGAGCAGGGAGCCCGATGTGGGGCTCGATCCCAGGACCCTGAGATCATGACCTGAGCCAAAGGCAGACGCTTAACGACCGAGCCACCCAGGCACCCCAGTTTTCCATTTTTTCTTGAGTCATCTTGGTAAGTTATCTTTTGCTAGGAGTTTGTCCATCTTATCTAAATTTCAAAATAAACCAAGATAATATTCATAGTATTCCTTAAACTGAGTGGCAAACATTGTTATTAGGATAAAATGGCTAGAATGGAATAATGGCAGAGATAAGGATCCAAGACATAAAGATCTGAGATTCCACAATATTGCAACATTTTCACGCATCTCTGTGTTCACAGTTATAGGCTTCTTTTGGATCTTGTTGGGATCATGCTGATCATTACCTTTCATATACAACGTATTCTCAAAAGTATTTGCTGATTTCCTATATCAAATAAAAAATACAAAATTGAGGGGTGCCTGGGTGGCTCAGTCGTTAAGCATCTGCCTTCGGCTCAGGTCATGATCCCAGGGTCCTGGGATTGAGCCCTGCATCGGGCTCTCTGCTCGGCGGGAAGCCTGTTTCTCCCTCTGCCTGTGTTCCCTCTCTGTCAAATAAATAAATAAAATCTTAAAAAAATATATATATACAAAATTGCTAATTCAAGTCAGTATTATTTTAATAAATTGATTTTGATTAATGAATGGTTGACCAGAGTGACACTTGCAGTTGTCTTTAAAATAAAGGCTCTTTTAAATTAAGTAAAAACTGGTTTCAGAGGCCACTCATTCATTAAATTAGATGTAAAAAAAATCTATCACTTTAAATATAGCAATTCACTAAATTTAATGAAAGAATCAGAAGAAATTTAACAGCTCTGAACTATACAATACACGTTATTTTTAAAAATAAAAATGTAGGGCGCCTGGGTGGCTCAGATGGTTGAGCGTCTGCCTTCGGCTTGGGTCGTGATCTCAGGGTCCTGGGATCGAGTCCCACATCGGGCTCCCTGCTCCTTGGGAGCCTGCTTCTCCCTCTGCCTCTCTCTCTGTCTCTAATGAATAAATAAATAAAATTTTTTAAAAATAAATAAAATTTTAAAAATGTATTATTAAGACTACTGCTACTATAAAAGTACATCTCACAATATAAGAAAAAAAGTCATTTAAGTGGCTTAAAAAAATTATGCTAGTCATTTGTTTTACCTACTCCTTCCCCAAACCTTATGCTACAGTAGCTAACTGGAAGGAAAACTACCTGATTTAAATTTTAGTGTCCTCGCTGTCTTTCCCTCTCCTGCTTTAGTGGAGGTATACTTGGTTAAATACATTCTATTTGAGGAAAAAGAAGCAAAGAGATAGTCTGATCTTTAAAATCCAGAGCAGACTGTACTAGAATAATTTGGAAAGCCTGTTCAGAGATTGACCAAAAAATACTAGTCCTCTATTAGTGAAGGTCAACATCTTTAATTGGACAGAGCTCCAGGACAATGAAACTGAAAAATAAGTATGATTAGAAAAATGGGAATGGACTCCCTAGGAAACAGATCAATGAGACAGCACATCCACCTCTGATTCTACACTGGTATAATCCTTTTTAACTAACATTAACACAGCCTCCAGCACCATACAATAAGGTTTTTCCAAATATCTATGGGAAGTTGACAACAGTAATACTTCTCTGCCAATCTTGTAATATAGATGCATTTTACCAGCCCCCCTCCTTGTAGAAATCACGTTAATAAAGATGTTTGGAGATTTATGGTTTTAAATGCCAATATTTTAAAAAACTGGACAAGTGTTACAGAAATTCTTATTGGTATTTTTTCAGTCTTGGAGGAAACGGGGTTTGACAAGTGTATTTCCCAAGTGGTCTGGAAGGAAGCAAAAGAATTAGCAAAATTGAGAGGAGAAAATATGAAAATGCATCAGGTGAAGGCCTGAGGTTTGTTGGCAGAGAAAAAAGTGTCTGTATTGTGTAAACTAGAATCCATGGTAAACAAAATTCAATTATAATGAAGCAATTATCATATCTTGTCACATTTGTTAAAACTGGAATCTGCCAAGCAGTATCCTTTTAGGGTGTCCATTCTTCTTGGTTTGCATCAATTGTCCCACAGTAATTATTAATAGTATTCCCTTTTACTCTTAAAAGTGAACTGGTTTATACAATAAATTATATGATCATCCTATCGTTGAAGAACCAGGAGGCAGGGCTGCTAAAACAGATCAAAGTTGAGGATCCAATCAATCATAGTCCCAACTAAAATTCAGTACAGATTTACTTCTTTCATGTAGCACCATGAACAGAACAGCAGAATAGCATTGTGATTAAAAACACAGTGGGACTGGAATCAAATGGCTTGAGTTCAAATCTCATCCCTCCTAACATAAACTCTTTAGCTGTGTGACCTCAAGAAATTTTTTTGCTTACTCTTTATTTTGAAATAATTTCAATCTTGGAGAAAAGTTGTAGGAGATTATGAAGGACTCCCTCAAGTTCTCCATCTAAGTTCACCAATTATCAACATTTTACCACATTTATTCCCCCCCCTTTCTATTATTACTAATTTTTAAAATCATTTGACAATAGGTTGCAGACATGGTGCCCCTATCTCTAAATACTTCAGAGAGTCATCTCCTAAGAAAAAACTACAGTACAAGTATCAGCCAATATTTTTTTTTTTTAAGATTTTATTTATTTGAGGGAGAGAGTGAGCAGGGGCAGAGGGAGAGAGAGAAGCAGATGAGCAGGGAGCCCAACAACTCAACTCAGGGCTTAATCCTAGGACCCTAGGATCATGACCTGAGCCAAAGGGCGAAGGCAGACATTTAACCGACTGCGCGACCCAGGCACCCCAATGATACAATATTATTATCTAACATAAAGTCCATATCTAAATTCTATTTTTTTAAGATATTTTTTATTTTTATGTAATCTCTACACCCAATGTGGGGATCGAACTCACAACCCTGAGATTAAGAGCCACATACTGGACCAACTGAGCCAGCCAGCAGCCCCATATCTAAATTTTAGATAATGTTGTCCCAATAAGCTCTTTTTTAATTTAAATTCACCTAATTAACATATACTGTATTATTGGTTTCAGAGATAGAGGTTAGTGATTCATCATCAGTCTTATGTTATACCCAGTGCTCATTACATCACGTGCCCTTTTCCCCCCTCAACCCAGGATCTCCATCCAAAATCCTAGGCAGGTTTCTTAATCTCTTTGTATAAGTTTCCCCATCTGTAAAATGGTAGATAATATTATCTACTCACAGCAGTATTGGGAGAAATAAAGGAGTAAATATACACAAAGACTTTAGAACAGTTGCTGACATTCCTAAAAGCATCGTTAGCTGCTTTTAGGAAACGACAGACTCTATGTAAGGTAGAATTGTGTCAGATAATGGAAACAACTCTTTAGACATTATACTTTCTGAAGCCATTTTAATGAAAATTTCTGTAAAATACACTGTTTATTTCCTAAACAGAATATACTAAATATAATTTAACCTTTTCTTGGTAACTCAGGGCCTTCACATCAGCAGTGGTATTATGCTATGAAACCACGATGCTGTCAGAGGCTCCTGAAGTGTGAGGGCTATATGCCTCTGTAGTAAAATGGCTGTAAAGTTCTGGACAGACATCTTGAATCTCCTCCTTCTGCTGTCATGCTTCTGATCATTTGTATGTATTAATGCCTCTAATCTATACTATTCTCTTTTTTAAGGTTCTATTTTTATTTATTTATTTGGGGAGAGCGAGAGCAGGGGGAGGGGCAGAGGGAAAGGGAGAGAGAGAATCTTTCTTTTTTAAAAGATTTTATTTATTTGATAGAGAGAGGGAGAGAGAGAGAACACAAGTAGGGGGAGTGCAGAGGGAGAGGGAGAGGCAGACTCCCTGCTGAGCAGGGAGCCGGAAGAGGGGCTCAATCCCAGGACCCTGGGATCATGACCTGAGCCAAAGGCAGACACAACTGACTGAACCACCTAGGCACCGAGAGAGAGAGAGAGAGAGAGAGAGAGAGAGAGAGAATCTCAAGCAGGCTCCACGCCCAGTGCAGTTCCCATGACCCTGAGACCATGACCTGAGCTGAAATCAAGAGTCAGATGCTTAACTCAAGGAGCCACCTGACACCCCTAATCTATATTATTCTAATAATGTTTATGGTCATACAAAGCTTCTGGTTAATAAAGCACTTTCATATCATCTCTCATTAATTCAATAAATATCTACTATGTCATTTGATTAGCTGATTTGAATCTCACAAGAAGTCTGTGATACAAAAAGAACATGTATTACCACTCCCAATTTTAATTATCTCATTATAGAGGAATAAATTAAGGCTCAGAGAGGTCAAGTGACTTACTCTGGGCCACAGAGCCAACAGGCAACACCGCCAACCCTCACACACCTGGATCCTCTGTCCCTCAACATACACAATTATCTCTGAATGAGGCCCTAGGATGATGCTACTTTTGAGGTAAAATGAACAAGATTTCTGAAAGCTCTTAGCCACTCAAAAGCACTTCTAGCTTACTTTTAAATGCAAGGAGTTACGTTCTGGTTGGCTGAAACTGCCGGATGTCTGACTTTTAGATGCTCTTCCTCTGCACTTTCTCAATATTCTTTCTAAAATTCTCTGAACTTTATGGCAACCCTTTATTAATATAGGCTCCATACATTTGCAACTTGAGACAAATTCAGACCTGAAATAAAGTTTACCTCTATACTCTAATAAATAAAAGACTGGCTAAGAAAACAGTATAAATAAGATTGCAGGGAGAAATGTTTAATGAGCTGTTTTTAAGCATTTCAGGAGTCTAATTTACATACAATTAACGTTAAATTGCACATCATTCTCAGCTATTCATTAAACCAGGTACAAGGACCTCTACCTAACAAAATAACCTGGTAACACTATTAGCCTAGTTTCAGCTTCTGTATGACTCAAAGTAACAGCTGCACCTAAAGAAAAATGACAACACTCTCACTAGGACTTACCCCAATTAGCCCAAATTAATGAGGTTCGATTATACCTCCAATGACGACCCACAAAACCTATCTTCCCCTGACAAGCTAGAGTAGAAGCTCAGATGCAGTTAAACCATCAGTCATAGAAACTAGGTAGAGGAAACAAGACAAAATGGCCATGGTATAGAGCTAAGAGTCAGAAGGCTAGGGTGCTAGGCCAGATTACGCTGCTGAATCTGTGTGACCCTGGTTCAATCACTCTACTTCTCTAGCCTTCAGTTTCCTCATCTACCAAATGAAGGAGCCAATAATGTGGTCACTAAAAGAATCCAGAGCTCTTTGGCTAAAGGGCAGGAAATATGCAAGACAAGTCTAGAGCATCTTATACTAAAAAGCAAGAAACACTGATCAAAGACTACTACAGTTATGTCAAAAGAAATCAGGAGCTGGAGGATGCTAGGTGGCTCAGTCAGTTAAGCATCTGCCTTCAGCTCAGGTCATGATCCCAGGGTCCTGGGATCGAGCCCCGTATCGGGCTCCCTGCTTGGCGGGAAGCCTGCCTCTCCCTCTCCCATTCCCCCTGCTTGTCTTCCCTCTCTCGCTGTCTCTCTGTCAAAATAAATAAAATCTTTAAAAAAAAAAAGGAAAAAGAAATCAGGAGCTGGGGCGCCTGGGTGGCTCAGTTGGTTGAGCATCCAACTCCTGATTTCGGCTCAGGTCAGGATATCAGGGTCACGGGACTGAGCCCCGTGTCAGGCTCTGTGCTGACCGTGGAGCCTGCTTGAGATTCTCTCTCCCTCTCCCTCTGCCGCCCCCCACACCCTTCCCCCATCCCAGCTTGCACTCATGCGCGCGCTCTCTCTCTCTCTCTCTCTCTCTAACAAAAAAAAAGAAGAAATCAGCAGCCAATGTGAAGAGGTCCCCACTGATCTAAAATGGAACAAACTGAACATCAATAAGAATAACTACAATGGATTAAAACATATCAAATATGTTAAAACCCATAAATTCATAATGCTCTTTCAAAAAAAAAACCACAAACAACTCACCGATCCCCTTTGGAGTACGTAAGGGAACCAACTCATTATTTTGAAAACTTGTAAATAAAGGAATAAAGGGAAAGAATCAAGTATTTATCCTGCCTTTCCGTACAAACCAAACCTCAGGGTAACCAAAGAGTTGATAAATGAGTTTTTCTTTTTTGAAGTATTCCAGCCAATAAATAAATAAATAATGATAAAATATCATCATTTTGCAAACATCTAATGAAATAAAAGATCTAGGTAATCATTATCCATGACCACTTATAGCACAAAAAGAGACATCTGAACATTATAAGCCTCCTGATGGAAGACTACTACACCACTATGAAGCATTACTGCCAAAGCAGGAAACCTGATCGGCCAAGTCTGTAGAGCTGTGCTGTCCAACAAGTAGCCACCACACACATGTAGTTATTGAGCACCTGAAATGTGGCTCATCTGAATTAATATGTGTTACAGGTGTAAAAGACACCAAATCACAAAGATTCAGTATTAAAAATAATGTAAAATTTCTCATTAATACTTCTTATATTAATTACATGTTGAAATGACAATAGTTTACAACAATTAGGTTAATAAAAAAAATTACTTAAAATGAATTTCACTTGGGGCGCCTCAGTGGCTCAGTCGGTTAAGCATCTGCATTTGGCTCAAGTCATGATCCCAGGGTCCTGGGATCGAGCCCCACCCCCACCCCCACGGGGCTCCCTGCTCAGACACCCTCCTTCTCCCTCTCCCTCTGCCCAGCCTCCCCACCGCTTGTGTGCTCTCTCTAACCAAAATTTTTTTTAAAAAAAGAAAGAAAGAAAAAGAAAAGAAATCCAAAGAGGGTGAGGGAGAAGGCAGTGGAAGTGGTACACATGAAACAAGATTGACCATGGGTTGATCATTGTTGAAGCTGAGCAATAAGCATATAGAGGTTCATTACATCATCCTCTCCAAATTTATATATGTTTGAAATTTTTCAAAACAATTTTTTCTTTTTACTGAAAGTTTATACATAAGTTTATCGAAAAGTTTTTCAATCTACCGGGGTGCCTGGGTAGCTCAGCTGGTTAAGTGTCCAACTCTTGATTTTGGCTCAGGTCATGATCTCGGGGTCCTGGGATCAAGCCCCTGCAGCGGGCTCCATATGGCAGGGAGTATGCTTGAGGATTTCTCTCCCTCTCCCTCTGCCTGCCCGTGTTCTCTCTCTCTCTAAAACAAATAGATAAATCTTTATTTTTTTTAAAGATTTTATTTATTTGTCAGGGGAGGGGGGAGGGAGAGAGAGAGAGAGAGAGAGTCTGTGTGTGTGTGCGCACAAGCAGGGAGAGCAGCAGGCAGAGGGAGAAGCAGGGAGCCTGATGTGGGACTCAATCCCAGGACCCTGGGATCATGACCTGAGCTGAAGGCAGGTGCTTAACCAACTGAGCCACCCAGGGGTCCCAAAAGATAAATCTTAAAAAAACAAAACAAAACAAAAAAACTCTTAAAAAACTGAATTAATATGTGTTATAGGTGTAAAAACACCAAATCACAAAGATTCAGTATTAAAAAAATGTAAAATTTCTCATTAATACTCCTTCTATAAGTTTTTCAATTTACAAAATCTATGAAAATCACAAGGTTGGCCAGTACCTCAAGAGGTAACATATCTAGTTTTCTGCCTCCAGGAACATGATCTTCAATGTTACCCCACTCAACACATATTTACTGAGTTACTACTAAACAAAGGCCCAAGCCCTGTAGATGTATAGAGATACAAGAAATAGTTTCTATTTAAGGAGTTCAGTCATATAGGAGAAATGAGAAAAGTGCACAAATATAAAACAAAATAAAAAGTGATGAAGTTATGGTTTACTTCTGGTTAAGTGAATCACAGAAGCATCACAGAGGAGTGTCATGTAACTGGACATTAAAAATAGGCAGGGATTTGGATATACAAAGACAAGGAGTATTGTATCTGAGGTGGACAGACAATGTGAGCAGAGGCACATAAGCAGAAAATAATGAGACATCTCTGGGGAATGAAGATGAGTACATTATTGCAAAAGTAATGAGAAGCAAGGCTGGAAAGACAAGTAAAGCTAGATCACAGAATCTTAAACAGGCTGAGTTTATACTTTAGTCAGTAAGTGATGAGAGTCACACAACTGGAGTTACAGATTACAGAATATTTAGGAAGATGCTACACATCTCACTTAAGCAGAGTAGAAGAGAAGTGAGCTGGAGAGGGAGACAAGGATTAGGGACAAGAGTCACGGCAAAGGTAACAACGTATCTGAACTTGAGTAGTGGGAGAAAAAGACATGGAGGGACCTAAGAGTCTTGGCATGAAAAGAGATAGGGAGTTCAGTAAAGTCAGTAATAACTAAAGCCTTACATCTGGATGAACTGGGAAAATAGTGGAGCCAATGCTTGGTATGTTGGCAGAACTATAACCCAGCCCTAAAATGTGCTGAGGGGCATCTGTGTGGCTCAGTTGGTTCAGCGTCCAACTCTTGGTTTTGGCTTGGGTCATGATCTCAGGGTTGTGGGATGGAGCCTCATGTCAGGCTCTGTGCTCAGAGCAAAGTCTGCTGGTCCCTCTCCCTCTGCTCCTACCCCACCCTGTTCTCTCTCTCTCTCTCAAAAATAATAAATAAAATCTTTAAAAAAAATAAAATGTGCTGAATAATTGAGTGAATGAATAAATAGAAATATTCAAGTCAGAATAAAGGGCAGCAAGTCAAGGGATTTGGAGGCGAGGAATGAACAGAAGGTAAGCTTAGCCTTCTCATTTTAACCTATGAGGAAGTCAAGGTCCTGAATGAAAATGCTGCCCAGGGGGCGCCTGGGTGGCTCATTCATTGAGCGTCTGCCTTCAGCTCAGGTCATGATCCCAGGGTCCTGGGATCGAGCCCCACATCGGGCTCTCCGCTCAGCGGGAAGCCTGCTTCTCCCACTCCCCCTGCTTATGTTCCCTCTCTCGCTGTGTCTCTCTCTGTCAAAGAGATAAATAAAATCTTTAAAAAAAAAAAGAAAAGAAAATGCTGCCCAGGTGTGCTAAGTATTTTTCCTAGAGAAGCAAAGCTTCCATCATTAAAACATGTATAAAAAGTGTAAAATCCATCCTTAAAACCTGTAAGCATGTCTCCCAAGCAAGAAAGAGACAAGCTGTACCAATCTGACTACAGGTTCCCAAAAGCAAACAAAGGAAAGCTGGAGGTACAGAATGGATACCCAGGTAGAGTGATCCGACAGAAATTCTGGGACTGGGGTTCAGAAGTGAAAATACAGATTTGGGAGTTTTACTACATGTAGGTTGTAGTTAAAGACATGAGAGAGTAGATGACCTCCCAATACAAAAGCGTAAACAGAGCGGCAAGGTCAGAGGACAACTTAGAAACTGAGAAAGAAGAAATCATCAAAGAAGGCAGGAGAACCAGAACAATGCTTTGTCATAAAAGCTAAGAGAAGAGTTTCCAGAAGGAAGGCATGCTCAATCCTTCTCTTCTTCCTTGACCCACATATCTAAACCATCAAGTCCTATCCGCTCTACCTCCAAAATATATACTAACTACATACATCTACTTCTCTCCATTTCTTTTTTCACCAACCTATTTCAAGTCTCTATCATTACTCAGACATCTGCAATAGCCTTCTATTACTCACTGCAATCAGTTCCTGCCTCCAGATAATTCATTTTCTTTGCAGCAACTGGATTAATCTTTTAAAAATGGAAATCATATGGGGCACCTGGGTGGCTCAGTCAGTTAAGCGTCCAACTGCTGGTTTCAGCTCAGGTCTTGATCTCAGGGTCATGAGACTGAGCCCCAAGTCAGGCTCCAGGCTGAACGTGGAGGCTGCTTAGGATTTTCTCTCTCCCTCTCCCTCTACCCCCCCCCCTCCACCCCCTGCTCACACACACTCCCCTCACCTCCAAAAAATAACAAAATAAAAAAATGGAAATCATATCATATATACGTACCCCCTGCTTAAAACTCTTTAAGTGACTGGATATTTAAAGATATTATGGTGTGACAATGCTAACTTAATTATGTTCCAGGGGCACCTGGATGACTCAGTCGGTAGAGCATGCAACTCTCGATCTTGGGGTTGTAAGTTTGAGTCCCTAGTTGGGTGTAGAGATTACTTAAAAATAAAATCTTAAAAAAAAAAACTATGTTCCAATGGGGGAATACTTGTATTTTAGAGATATATGCTGAAATATTTACAAATGAAATGAAGTCTGAGATCTGCTTCAAAAGTAGTAAGGGCAATTACATCTGAACTTATTCTATGAAGCTAGTATTACTCTGATATCAAAACCAGACAGATTTTGGGGCGCCTGGGTGGCTCAGTCGTTAAGCATCTGCCTTCGGCTCATGTCATGATCCTGGGATCCTGGGATTGAGTCCCACATCGGGCTCCCTGCTCTGTGGGGAGCCTGCTTCTCCCTCTCCCACTCCCCCTGCTTGTGTTCCCTCTCTCGCTGTGTCTCTGTCAAATAAATAAATAAAATCTTAAAAACAAAACAAAACAAAACAAAAACCAGACAGATTTTCCCCTCTAAGATCAGGAACAAGACTATGATGTCCAGTCTTTTTTTTTTTTTTAACATTTAACACATTTTTTTTTTAAGATTCTCTCTCTCGCTCTGTCAAATAAATAAATAAATAAATAAATTTTTTAAAGATTTTATTTATTTGACAGAGAGACACAGAGAGAGAGGGAACACAAGCGGGGGAGTGGGAGAGGGAGAAGCAGGCTCCCCACCAAGCAGGGAGCCCGATACGGAGCTTGATCCCAGGACCCTGGGATCATGACCTGAGCCGAAGGCAGACGTTGAACGACTGAGCCACCCAGGCGCCCAATAAATTTTTTTAAAAAATTAAATTAAAAAAATGCTGCGGAATCCACAAAAAAAAAAAAAAAAACCTGCTAGAACCAAGGTAGCAGAATATAAGATCAATATACAAAATCAATTGTATTTCCTATGCACTAGCAATGAACAATACAAAAATGAAATTAAGAAAACAACTTCATTTACAATAGCATCAAAAAGAATAAAATACTGGTGGGCCTAGGTGGCTCAACACGTTGAGTGTCCGACTCCTGATTTCAGCTCAGGTCATGATCTCAAGGTTGTGAGATAAGCCCGGGGTCCAGCTCTATGCTGGGCGTGGAGGCTGCTTAAGATTCTCTCTCCGGGGTGCCTGGGTGACTCAGTCGTTAGGCTAAGCGTCTGCCTTCGGCTCAGGTCATGATCCCAGGGTCCTGGGATCAAATCCTGCATCGGGCTCCCAGCTCAGCGGGGAGTCTACTTCTCCCTCTGCCCCTCACCCTGCTCATGCTCTCTTGCACTCTCTCTCTAATAAATAAAATCGTTAACAACAACAACAAAAATGGAACGCCTGGGTGGCTCAGTCGGTTAAGTGTCTGCCTTTGGCTCAGGTCATGATCCCAGGGTCCTGGGACTGAGTCCCACATCGGGCTCCTTGCTGAGCAGGGAGCCTGCTTCTCCCTCTGCCTGCTTTGCCTGCCACTCGCCCTGCTTATGTTCGCGCTCTCTCTTTCTCTAACAAATAAATAAAATCTTAAAAAAAAAATTCTCTCTCTCTCCCTCTGCCCACACCCCACTCATGCACTCTCTCTTAAAAAAAAAAAAAAAAAAAAAAGAACAGAATACTTAGGTATAAAATACAAACAGAATACTTTCAAATGCACTCATAATATACTGTTTGTCATTAGAATCAAGCTTTAAACAAACAGGTGATTGAGGCCGTGTGGCCAAACATTGCTTGAGGATTAGCCTAGAAATACACAAATATGTTGATATAAGTACCAAGTTTTTAGAAATTTATCTTTTTTGGGGTGCCTGGGTAGCTCAGTCAGTTGAGCACCTGACTCTGGCTCAAGTCATGATTGCAGGGTCCTAGGACTGAGCCTGACATCAGGCTCCCTATTCAGCAGAGAGTCTGCTTGTCCCTCTGCCCCTCCCCCCACTCATGCTTACACTCTCTCTTTCAAATAAATAAAATTTTTTTAAAAATTTCTTTTTCAGGGGCGCCTGGGTGGCTCAGTTGTTAAGCGTCTGCCTTCGGCTCAGGTCATGATCCCAGGGTCCTGGGATCGAGCCCCACATAGGGCTCCCTGCTCAGCGGGAAGCCTGCTTCTCCCTCTCCCCGTTTGTGTTCCCTCTCTCGCTATATCTCTGCCAAATAAATAAATAAAATCTAAAAAAAAAAAAAATTTCTTTTTCAGGGGTGCCTGGGTGGCTCAGATGGTTGAGCATCTGCCTTCGGCTCAGGTTATGATCCCAGGGTCCTGGGATTGAGCCCCACGTCTGGCTCCTGGCTCGGCAGGGAGCCTGCTTCTCCCTCTCCCTCTTCCTCTCTCCCTGCTCATGCTCTCTCTCTGTGTGTCTCGAATGAATAAATAAAATCTTTAAAAAAAAAAATTCTTTTTCAGGAATCCTGTTAAAATATTCAATATAAATATAGAGATACAGATTTGAGAATTACTCAGAACACCAAGAACTAAGAACGACAAAACAATGACTCCCACCCGTTTAATGCTCACAAATCACCATACCTGAGGTGATTTAAAGACTTAAATAAATGAACAGACATCCCATATTAATGTATTGGAAGATTTAATGTTAAGATGGCAATACCCCCCAAATTAATTTGCAGATTCAATGAAATCCTTATCAAAATCCCAGCTGGCTTTTTTTGCAGAAGTTGACAAGCTGGGCCTAAATTCAGGTGGAAGTGCAAGGGATTCAGCATAGTCAAAACAATACTGAAAAAGAAGACCAGGGATGCCTGGCTACCTCGGTCAGTGGAGCAGGGAACTCTTGATCTCAGGGTTGTGAGTTAGAGCCCCATGCTGGGTGTAGAGATTACTTAAAAAAGTACAATCCAGGGTACCTGGGTGGCTCAGTTGGTTAAGCATCCACCTCTTGATTTCAGCTGAGGTCATGATCTCAGGGTCCTGGGATCAAGCCCCATTTCTGGCTCTGCTCTGACCATGGAGCCTGCTTAAGATTCTCTCCCTCTGCCCTAACCACCCCCCCCAAAATAAATAAGTAAAAAAAATTTTTTTTTTAACAAGGCTGGGCTTAAACTCATGACCCTGAGATCAAGACCTGAGCTGAAATCAAGAGTTGGATACTTAGGGGCGCCTGGGTGGCTCAGTCGTTGGGCATCTGCCTTCGGCTCAGGTCATGATCCCAGGGTCCTGGGATCGAGCCCCGCATCGGGCTCCCTGCTCGGCGGAAAGCCTGCTTCTCCTTCTCCCACTCCCCCTGCTTGTGTTCGCTCTCTCACTGTCTCTCTGTCAAATAAATAAAATTAAAAAAAAAAAAAAAAAAAGAGTTGGATACTTAACTGACTGAGCCACCCAGGTGCTCTGATCATGCCCTTAAGCACAAAAGTGGGGCGCCTGGGTGGCTCAGTAGTTAAGCGGCTGCCTTCGGCTCAGGTCATGATCCCCGGGTCCTGGGATCGAGCCCCACATAGGGCTCCCTACTCAGCAGAGAGCCTGCTTCTCCCTTTCCCTCTGCCTGCCGCTCTGCCTACTTGTGCTATCTCTCTGTCAAATAAATAAATTTAAAAAAATCTTTAGGGCGCCTGGGTGGCTCAGATGGTTAAGCGTCTGCCTTCGGCTCAAGTCATGATCCCAGGGTCCTGGGATCGAGTCCCACATCGGGCTCCCGGCTCAGCGGGGAGCCTGCTTCTCCCTCTGACCCTCTCCCCTCTCATGCTGTTTCTCTCTCGCTCGCTCTCTAAAAAATAAATAAATAAAATCTTAAAAAAAAAAAAAACTTAAAAAAAAAGCACAAAAGTTTTTAATTTTGATGAAGTACAATTTATCTATTTTTTCTTAGTTTGTGCTTTTAGGTATCATAACTAAGAAACTACTGCCTAATCTAAGATTGTAAAGATTTACACCTATGTTTTCTTCTAAGATTTCTGTATTTTTAGACTTTATATTTAGGCCTTTGATCCATTTTGAGTTAATTTTTATGTATGGCGTTAGGTAGGGTTCCAACTTTATTCTTTTGCATGTGAGTATCCATCTGGGGCAGGGGGCAAGCAGTGGGGTAGGAGGAAGTTATTACAAAGGGGCAAGAGGAAACATTTAGGGGTGATGGATATGTTCATTTTCTTGACTATGGTGGTGGTTTCACTGGTACATACGTAAGTCAAAACTTATTAATTTCACATTTTAAATAGTTGTACTTTATTGTATGTCAATATTTCTTTTTTTTGTTTTTTTATTTTAAGTAGGCTCCACAACCAATGCAGGGCTTGAATTCACGACCCTGTGATTAAGAGTCACATGTTCTATGACTGAGCCAGCCAGGTGTCCCTTAATAACATTCCAATAAAGGTTATAAAAATAAAATAACAGCACCATTAACTCAAGTATTTAAACTGCTGGAGTTCTATCAGCCAGACAGTAATTTTTCTTTTAAAGATTTCTTTTGCGGGGCGCCTGGGTGGCTCAGATGGTTAAGCGTCTGCCTTCAGCTCAGGACCCTGGGATCAAGCCCCACATCAGGCTCCTGGCTCAGCGGGGAGCCTGCTTCTCCCTCTCCCTCTGCCTCTCTCCCTGCTCATGT